>NC_091433.1:17706402-17810330 GCF_964237555.1 Oryctolagus cuniculus
TTTAACACAGAAACTATTAAAAGAGACAAAGAGAGGATTTTGTAATGATTAAGTAATCAATTCAGCGGGAAGATACAACTATAGTCCAGGTACATGCATCCAATGCCAGGGAAGTTGGCTATTTAAAAGAAATGTTAATGGATCTAAAGGGAGACATAGACTCCAATACAACAATAATGGGAGTCTTTAATACCCCCACTTTCATCAATGAACAAATCAACTAGACAGAAAATCAACAAGGAAGCAACAGAGGTAATCTACAGTATGGACCCAACAAACCCAGTACCTACAGAACATTTCATCCCACAGTTGAAGCATACAAATTCTTTTCATCAGTGCATGGAACTTTATCTCGGATAGATCATATGCTAGGTCATAAAGCAACACTCAGTGAATTAAAAAAAAAAATTGAAATCATACCATGTATCTTTTCTGACCACAATGTAATGAGGTTAAAAAGTTAAAAATCCCTAGAAAATATGCAAACACATAGAAACTGAACAACACTCCTGAATTAACTAACAGTGGGTCATAGAAGAAATCAAAATGGGAGTAAAAATCTTGCTGCAAATGAATGAAGATGATGATGCAGCATATCGAAACCTATTGGATATAGCAAACGTAGTGTTAAGAGGGAAGTTTATAGCAATTAGTGCCTACACAAGAAATTGGAAAGGCATCAAATAAATCATCTACCAATACATCTGAAAAATCTAGAAAAACAATAACAAACCAAACCCAAAATTAATAGGAGTAAATAAGTAAAATTAGAAGAAAAATACACAAATTGAAACAAACCAATACAAAATATCAGTGAAATGAAGAGCTGGTTTTTTTGAAGAAATAAATACAAGACCACAGGGAATTCAAAGCATATATTAGAACTTATCTTTGGCAAATGGCAGGGCAAAGTTACCACTTATCATTAGTCACATTGAACATTAATGGCCTGAACTGTCCAGTTAAAAGACACCGATTGGCTGATTGGGTTCAGGAACAAAACCCATCTATTTGCTGCTTACAAGAAACACATCTTTCTAACAAAGATCCATACAGACTGAAAGTAAAAGGCTGGAAAAAGATATACCATGCCAACAGAAATGAAAAAAGAGTGGGCGTAGCCATCTTAATATCGGACAACATAAACTTTACCACAAAAACTGTTAAGAGAGACAAAGAGGGACACTATATAATGATTAAGGGATCAATTCAACAGGAAGATATAACAATTATCAATGTATATGCACCTAACTACAGGGCACTGGTTTATCTAAAAGATTTGTTAAGGGACTTAAAGGGAGACTTAGACCCCAATACAATAGTACTGGAGGAATTCAATACTCCACTCTCAGAAATAGACAGATCAACAGGACAGAAGATCAACAAGGATACAGTAGATTTAAACGACACTATAGCCCAAATGGATCTAACAGATATATACAGAACTCTCAATCCTACAGCTAAAGATTTTACATTCTTCTCAGCAGTACATGGAACCTTCTCTAGGATTGACCACATACTAGGCCATAAAGCAAGTCTCAGCAAATTCAAAAGAATTAGAATCATACCATGCAGCTTCTCAGACCATAAAGGAATGAAGTTGGAAATTAACAACTCAGGAATCCCTAGAGCATACGCAAACACATGGAGACTGAACAACATGCTCCTGAATGAACAATGAGTCATAGAAGAAACTAAAAGAGAAATCAAAAATTTTCTGGAAGTAAATGAAGATAACATAACATACCAAAACTTATGGGATTCAGCAAAAGCAGTGTTAAGAGGAAAGTTTATATCAATAGGTGCCTACATCAAGAAATTGGAAAGGCACCAAATAGATGAGCTTTCAATTCACCTCAAGGATCTAGAAAACCTACAGCAAACCAGACCCAAATCTAGTAGGAGAAGAGAAATAATTAAAATCAGAGAAGAAATCAACAGGATTGCCGGCGCCGCGGCTCACTAGGCTAATCCTCCGCCTAGCGGCGCCGGCACACCGGGTTCTAGTCCCGGTCGGGGCGCCGGATTCTGTCCCGGTTGCCCCTCTTCCAGGCCAGCCCTCTGCTGTGGCCAGGGAGTGCAGTGGAGGATGGCCCAGGTGCTTGGGCCCTGCACCCCATGGGAGACCAGGAAAAGCACCTGACTCCTGGCTCCTGCCATCGGATCAGCGCGGTGCGCCGGCCGCAGCGCGCCGGCCGCGGCGGCCATTGGAGGGTGAACCAACGGCAAAGGAAGACCTTTCTCTCTGTCTCTCTCTCTCACTGTCCACTCTGCCTGTCAAAAAAAAAAAAAAAAAAAAAAAAAAAAAAAGAAATCAACAGGATTGAATCCAAAAAAAACATTACAAAAAATCAGCCAAACAAGGAGCTGGTTTTTTGAAAAAATAAACAAAATTGACACCCCATTGGCCCAACTAACTAAAAAAAGAAGAGAAAAGACCCAGATCAATAAAATCAGAGATGAAAAAGGAAACGTAACAACAGACACCACAGAAATAAAAAGAATCATCAGAAATTACTACAAGGACTTGTATTCCAGCAAACAGGGAAACCTATCAGAAATGGATAGATTCCTGGACACATGCAACCTACCTAAATTGAATCAGGAAGATATAGAAAACCTAAACAGACCCATAACTGAGACAGAAATTGAAACAATAATAAAGGATCTCTCAACAAAGAAAAGCCCGGGACCAGATGGATTCACTGCTGAATTCTACCAGACATTTAAAGAAAACTAACTCCAATTCTTCTCAAACTATTCAGAGCAATCGAAAAAGAGGGAGTCCTCCCAAATTCTTTCTATGAAGCCAGCATCACCTTATTTCCTAAGCCAGAAAAAGATGCAGCATTGAAAGAGAATTACAGACCAATATCCCTGATGAACATAGATGCAAAAATCCTCAATAAAATTCTCGCCAATAGAATGCAACAACACATCAGAAAGATCATCCACCCAGACCAAGTGGGATTTATCCTTGGTATGCAGGGATGGTTTAATGTGCGCAAAACAATCAATGTGATACACCACATTAACAGACTGCAGAAGAAAAACCATATGATTATCTCAATAGACGCCGAGAAAGCATTTGATAAAATACAACACCCTTTCATGATGAAAACTCTAAGCAAACTGCGTTTGGAAGGAACATTCCTCAATACAATCAAAGCAATCTATGAAAAACCCACAGCCAACATCCTATTGAATGGGGAAAACCTGGAAGCATTTCCACTGAGATCTGGTACCAGACAGGGATGTCCACTCTCACCACTGCTATTCAATATAGTTCTCGAAGTTCTAGCCAGAGCCATTAGGCAAGAAAAAGAAATTAAAGGGATACAAATTGGGAAGGAAGAACTCAAACTATCCCTCTTTGCGGATGATATGATTCTTTATTTAGGGGACCCAAAGAACTCTACTAAGAGATTATTGGAACTCATAGAAGATTTTGGCAAAGTAGCAGGGTATAAAATCAATGCACAAAAATCAACAGCCTTTGTATACACAGACAATGCCATGGCTGAGGAAGAACTTCTAAGATCAATCCCATTCACAATAACTACAAAAACAATCAAATACCTTGGAATAAACTTAACCAAGGACGTTAAAGATCTCTACGATGAAAATTACAAAACCTTAAAGAAAGAAATAAGAGGATACCAAGAAATGGAAAAATCTTCCATGCTCATGGATTGGAAGAATCAATATCATCAAAATGTCCATTCTCCCAAAAGTAATTTATAGATTCAATGCAATCCCAATCAAGATACCAAAGACCTTCTTCTCAGATCTGGAAAAAATGATGCTGAAATTCATAAGGAGACACAGGAGACCTCGAATAGCTAAAGCAATCTTGTACAACAAAAACAAAGCTGGAGGCATCACAATACCAGATTTCAGGACATACTACAGGGCAGTTGTAATCAAAACAGCATGGTACTGGTACAGAAACAGATGGACAGACCAATGGAACAGAATAGAAACACCAGAAATCAATCCAAACAGCTGCAGCAAACTCATATTGGATTAATTATCCAAATTAATCCCTGGAATAAGGACAGTTTATTCTCTAAATGGAGCTGGGAAAATTGGATTTCCACGTGCAGAAGCATGAAGCAAGACCCCTACCTTTCACCTTACACAAAAATTCACTCAACATGGATTAAAGACTTAAATCTATGACCTGACACCATCAAATTATTAGAGAGCATTGGAAAAACCCTGCAAGAGATAGGTACCGGCAATGACTTATTGGAAAACACCCCAGAAGCACAGGCAGTCAAAGCCAAAATCAACTATTGGGATTGCATCAAATTGTGAAGTTTCTGTACTGCAAAAAAAACAGTCAGGAGAGTGAAGAGGCAACCGACAGAATGGGATAAAATATTTGCAAACTACGCAACAGATAAAGGTTAATAGCCAGAATCTACAAAGAGATCAAGAAACTCCATAAAGACAAAACAAACAACCCACTTAAGAGATGGGCCAAGGACCTCAATAGACATTTTTCAAAAGAGGAAATCCAAATGGCCAACAGACACATGAAAAAATGTTCAAGGTCACTAGCAATCAGGGAAATGCAAATCAAAACCACAATGAGGTTTCATCTCACCCCAGTTAGAATGGCTCACATTCAGAAATCTACCAACAACAGATGCTGGCGAAGATGTGGGCAAAAAGGGACACTAACCCACTGTTGGTGGGACTGCAAACTGGTTAAGCCACTATGGAAGTCAGTCTGGAGATTCCTCAGAAACATGAAGATAACCCTACCATACAACCCAGTCATCCCACTCCTTGGAATTTAGCTAAAGGAAATTAAATTGGCAAACAAACAAGCTGTCTGCACCTTAATGTTTATTGCAGCTCAATTCACAATAGCTAAGACCTGGAACCAACCCAAATGCCCATCAACAGTAGACTGGATAAAGAAATTATGGGACATGTACTCTATAGAATACTATACAGCAGTCAAAAACAACGAAATCCGGTCATTTGCAACAAGATGGAGGAATTTGGAAAACATCATGCTGAGTGAATTGAGCCAGTCCCAAAGGGACAAATATCATATGTTCTCCCTGATCGGTGACTACTAACTGAGCACCAAGGTGAAAATTGTTGAAATGAAATGGACACTATGAGAAACAGTGACTTGATCAGCTCTTGTCCTGATGGTTGATGTACAATGTAATACTTTATCCATTTTGTTATTTTTTTTTTGTTCTAGTACCATTGGTTGAACTCTGTAATTAACACACAATTGTTCTTAGGTGTTTAAATTTTAACTGAAAAGTGATCCCTGTTAGGAATTTGGAAAACATTATGCTGAGTGTAATAAGCCAATCCCAAAGGGACAAATACCACTTGTTCTCCTTGATAGGTGACAACTAACTGAGCACCAAAAAGGAAACCTGTTAAAGTGAAATGAACACTAGGAGAAACGGTGACTTGATCAGCCCTCACCTGACTGTTGATGAGCAACTTGATATGTTATCCCTCTTAGTATTTTTTTTTGTTTGTTCTACTTAATACTTTTGGTTGAATACTGTAATCAATACACAATTCTTCTTAAGTGCTGAAACTTAACTGAAAAGTGATCACTGTTAAATGTAAGAGTGGGAATAAGAGAGGGAAGAGATGTGCAATTCGGGACATGCTCAAGCTGACTTACCTCAAACGGTAGAGTTAGAAACATACCAGGGGATTCGAATTCAATCCCATTAGGTGGCATGTACCAATGCCATCTCACTAGTCCCAATGATCAATTTCTGTTCACAATTGATCGTAATGATAGGACTAAGAACCAAAGGGATCACAGAAACAAGAATAGTGTCTGCAAATACTAGCTGATAGAATCAAAAAGGGAGAGAATGGTCCAGCATGGGAAGTGAGATACACATCAGACCCATAGAATGGCAGATGTCCTAAACAACACTCTGGCCTCAGAATCAGCCCTTAAGGCATGCGGATCTGGCTGAAAAGCTCATGAGAGTATTTCATGCATGGAAAGCCAAGACACTCTGGGGGAAAAAAAAAACCTAAATGAAAGATCTCTGCGAGTGAGATCCCAGTGGAAAGAATGGGTCATCAAAGAAGGAGGTACCTTTCTCTGAAGGGAGGAGAGAACTTCCACTTCGACCATGGCCTTGTCTAAATACGATCACAGTCAGTGAACTCAGGGGGCTTCCATAGCCTTGGCAGCTCATGACAAGAGCCTAGGGTGATTACTGAGGCCATAAACAAGAGTGTCAATTTGTTAAGTCAACAACAGGAGTCACTGTGCACTTACTCCTCATGTAGGATCTGTGTCCTTAGTGTGCTGTACATTGAGATTTAATGCTATAACTAGTACTCAAACAGTGTTTTTCACTTTATGTTTCTGTGTGGGAGCAAACTGTTGAAATCTTTACTTAATGTATGCTAAACTGATCTTCTGTATATAAAGAGAATTGAAAATGAATCTTGATGTGAATGGAAGGGGAGAGGGAGTGGGAAAAGGAAGTGTTGCGGGTGGGAGGGATGTTATGGGGGGGAAGCCATTGAGCCATTGTAATCCATAAGCTGCACTTTGGAAATTTGTATTCATTAAATAAAAGTTTGAAAGGAAAAAAAGAGTATACTCTAGAATTATAAAAATACCATATAGTAAATGTAGAAACAAGTAACAATCATTTAGTGATTACCCAGTATTGTGTACTGTCATTGTTCCATGTACTGTATGTTTATATGACTGATAGAACAGTAGTTTTGTTTATATTATTGTCACTACAAGCACGTAAATGATGCATTGCACTGTGATGTTATGATGGCTGTGAGATCACTAGGACAGCCATTGTATATGCAATATGTACCATTGTTGACGAAAAACTTCATTATGTGACATATGTCTGTATATGCAGAGATAACTGTTTATACATACATATAGCACAGCAACACATAAAGCTCAAATTGATAAACTTTTTCTCTTGAAAATTTTTAAATTTCGGTATAATCAATAGAAGAATAATTTCCTTACTATATAAAACTATTACAAATTGGTAAGAAAATAATGAACTAAATAAAAATAAAAGAAAGATAGGAATGGCTAGTTCACAGAAAGTCGAATAAAAGGCTGTACAATATGAACATATGCTCAGCCTCATTAGTAATTCAAGAAATGGGAGCAAATCAATCCACCAACAAAAACTGAGATTCCAGTTTTCACCAGGATGGGCATAGAAAATGATACCCCAAGGTGAAGGCCTCAGAAGCAAAGTTTCTTACCTTCTTCTGGCCTCCTTCTCTGGCCCCCTCTCTCCCTGAAAAGCATAGAAGCTAGAATTCTCTTCCCCAGTGAGGATCACAGAAAATAGAACTCCTTTTCTGAAAACAAGCCACACATTCTAAACAAAAACAACAAAAATTACTCTTACCATTCCTTGTCTTTCTATGTCAGAGATGACTATAGGGAAATTCTCTGAATTACCTTGTGTGATAGTAGGTCCTACGGTTTCCATTTTAGAACAGTTCCTGCCCCATATCTGAGAAGACTTAATGCTACACAGGGAGGCCAAGAAGAATGACAAGACAGAGACCTTGCTGAGTTTCTGCACCCCATTTCCACTATGGGTACCTTATTTATCCAACCATTTTTCAAAGTGGCTATCCATGCTTTATGAAACTTAAACATAAGAATAGCTGGTTCATCTTGGGTCTTTGGCTCTTCGGTTTGAATGCTCCTATGTCATATAAAACAGTGATCAAATGAATTTGTTATGCCAACCTGACCCTTTAGGAGAGGCAGGAGAGGAATTATGCTCCTACACACCCATCACATTGGAAAAAATTAAAGAATTAGATAATACTCAATGATCTTCAAATACAGGAAAGATAGTAGTCATATCACTGGAAACAACATAAATTCATTCAACTTTTATGAAGGATGGTGTGATGCCATTTCAAAGAGATAACAGCAAATTTTTCTTCAAATCAATACCTATATGTGTGCAAAGTCAGTCCCCATGGAACATTGGTGAACTTCTTTTTGTAATGGCAAAAGGGCAGAAATAACATATGCATCTAGTAACTAGCTGAGAAAAGAACAGATTCAACAAATTTTGGTAATACACCAGTGGAGGGCAATCAAGGCTTAGGAGTAACAGGGTCCATGAATACTAACCGTGATGATTTCCAAAGTAAGCAAAAACAGAGAGATAGTGGGTCATTATTTCTAAATAAATTCATACCATGTATGAATCAGAATATCTGGAAGAATATATAAAAATGTTAATAATGAATAGCTTTCTTCTGGGGGAGATACCATAGATGAGAATGAGACTTGCATTTCATTGTGTGTCCTTTTTGGAATTGGTTCTTAAGTAGTTTTATAAATGTATTTACTTTTTAATAAAAAGCATTGATTTTAAAAACAGATGAGCAAAAAATGTAAATGTTTTCTATTTTTATTTATATTTATTTTATTTCCATTTTTATTTTATTTATTTGGGTATTCTTTCTTCTGTCTCACCACATCTGTTGTTAAGGCTTTCTACTGCATTTTTTATTTGCTTTATTGAATTCTTCATTTCTAATATTTCACTTTGATTTTTCTTTAAAATCTCAATTTCATGGGAAAAGTTTTCTCTCATGTCATGTATGCATTTCTTTAGTTCATGCATTTACTTCTCATTACTTCTAAGTAATCCTATGATCAACTTTTTAAATCCCATTTCTGGAAATTCTTCAATCTCATTATCTTCAGATTCTAGTATTGAAGTGTTGTTGTGTTCTTTTAGGGGCATGATGTTGTCTTAGTCTTCTTCTTCTTCCTTTTTTTAAAAAAATATGTTGACCCAAACTGTTCTTTTTAATACTCCTTCCAGTGGAGATCAGGTCATAGAAAGAAAAGGTGAATAAACTGGAATGACGACTTAAATTCTTAGGAGCCTGTAAAGGCAAAGACACTTTTGACGCTCCATCGCTCCATATCTCTGTATCTTTAGTGGTCTTGAGGTAGCTCCATTCTGTGCAGGAGACATCGTAGCGGAGTTTGGAGAGGAACAGATTGTGCAAAGTTCTTGTAGCTGAAAAGAACATGGGACAACACTTGGGAAAATGAGAAAAGACCAGGGAGGGCACTGAAATGGAGGCAAGAGTGTCATCCGTGAGACTGATGATATGGCAAAGGTAAGATGTGGTGGGGGCTAAGGGCTTTGGTAATTGATAGTTTTTTTTTTTTTTTTTTTTTTTTTTTTTTTTTTTTTTACCTCAATAACGTTTGGAAACCAGTGAAGCACTTTTTTTTTTTTTTTTTTTTTTTTTTTTTTTACCAGAGGGAAAAAAATGAAACTTGCATTTTTATATGCTTCTTTTGGCTCTTGCATTAAGATGGGAGGAGGATGAGTGGCTGCACAAGAATAGATTCTGGGAAAAAATTAGGTGTCTATAGCCAAGTTCAGAGATCCAAGTTGTTTAAACTAGGTTAGTGGGAATGGAACTGAAAGATATGGGTGTATTTGAATGGTACAGTATTTTAAAAACAACAAGACTCATTTTCATAGTGGATGGAGGACTTCAGAGAGGAATATGTCAGAAATGACTCAGTTTTTTGTTTGCTAGATTTGATGAGGATGCTGTTCATGAAGAGAGGAAACCACATAGGAGCAGCAGTTCTGAGGAGGAACAGTGAGTGAACGCTATTGGGAAATGTTGCACGCAAGGTCCATTTTAAACATTCACATGGCAGTGTTAAATAGGTGTACTAGAAATAGTCTGGAGTTTTGTGCAAGGCTTGGAGGCTTTTGCATTTTTTGGCATATCAATTTTACTTGAAGGCATAGGTGTGGATGAGATTTCCTAAGTAGAAAAATTAGACTAAGAAAGGAAAATGGATTAACTCAGCCAATTTTCAAGTGTTGGGAGAGGAGAAGGAAGCAACAAAGTAGAAAAGAGTGATGAGAGAATGCAGAATACAGTGCAAATGCAGCATTTCCAATATGGAAAATACATAGTCAGAGGCTGATGATAAATCCCTGCTGTGGTTTGAAGTGTCCCCTGAAAGTCATGTGTTGGAAACTTCACCCTCAGTGTGACAGTGTTTGGAAACTGTGCCTAGTAAGGGGTGATGAGATGATCAGGAATGATTTTTTAATTATTTTTTAGAAGATTTATTTATTTGAAAGGTAGAGTTACACAGAGAGAGAGGGAGAGAAAGAGAGATCCTCCATCCACTGGTTCATTTGCCAAATAGACATAATGACCATGGCTGGGCCAATCTGAAGCCAAGAGCCAGGGGATTCATCTGGGTCAGCCACATGGGTACAGGAAACCAAGGCCTTAGGCCATCTTCCACTGCTTTACTAGGCACATTAGCAGGAAGCAGGATTAAAAGTGGATCACCCAATACACATATTGGATGCCGGTACTGTTGGCTGTGGTTTAATCCTGTTGCACCACATCAGCCTTCAGGAATGATTAACGTCATTATTGCAGGAGTGGTTTAGTTATCTTAATACTTTTTTTAAAAAAATTTATTTGAGAGGTAGAAGAGTTATAAACAGTGAGACAGAGAGACAGAAAGTTCTTCCTTTCATTGGTTCACTCCTCAAATGGCCGCTACGGCCGGCACTGCGCCAATCCGAAGCCAGGAGCCAGGTGCTTCTTCTTGGTCTCCCATGTGCGTGCAGGGGCCCAAGCACTTGGGCCATCCTCCACTGCCCTCCTGGGCCACAGCAGAGAGCTGGACTGGAAGAGGAGCAACCGGGACTAGAACCCGGTGCCCATATGGGATGCTGGCGCCGCAGGTGTAGCATTAACCAAGTGAACCAGGGTGCCGGCCCCAGGTTTAGTTATCTTGAGAGTGAAGTTGTCACAAAATAAGCCCCAGTTGTCTCATGCTCTCTTGCTCTTCCAATCGCACAACAGGATAACACAAAACAAAGGCCCTCACCAGATGCCTATACATTGATATTGAGCTTCTAAGCTTCCAGAACTGAGAAAGAATTTCCTTCCTTGATAAATTACTGTGTCTTTTATTCTGTCTCAGCAGCCCAGAAATGAACTAAGACAATCTCTATGATCATTTGATTTCTTATTTTAATAAGTTAATGAGGTCTTCTAGTGCAAGAATGATTTGAAGAAACCTTTATAAAGATCAATGTCTATTTTACTTAATCCTTTAAAAAATGTCTTTGGGAACACCAAAGGAGATGGGTACCAATTTAAACACCAAAGGAACAACAGGCACTAGCAACCAAAACAGTATGTTCTCCTTGTTACATCTGCCTACACCTATCCCCTCTACTTTTACTCTACTTCTGAACAACATATTTTTTTTTTTTTGACTTTGTGGCATAGAGTTTAGTGAGATTGCTTCTGAGTCCTAAACAAGGGTGAGGATTCCAGCCGAGCCCTCCTGAGTTGCAGCCGGAATAAAGGGAAAATGATTATTTTGTTTGTGTCTCTGCTTAGTTCTTAGGAGACAGAGCTAAAAATTCCTTGCCAGATGGCACCTGAGGAGGTGCTGCTTAGGATTCTATTGTCATCAACACCTAATGGATGACACCTTATCCATCAATCCCTGAGTCAGGGCCAACTTCTGCCCATTTGTGTCTCTTAAAGATGAATAGCTTGTCTTGTCCTTTACAAAGTCTCTAGCAAATTTTTACTCTTTTTTTTGGGGGGGGGTGAACAAGTGAAAATATTAGGGATGACCTTCAGAGGGAGTTTTTCTTTGTCTCCAGAATGTTACAGCAGGGCTCAACAATTGTGTGCGTGTGTGTGTGTGTGTGTGTGTGTATAATAACAGATAGCTTTTGCCAGGTATCCAGTCTCACTTTCAACAGCTATGGTGAAAGTACTGATAGATATATGTCGCTCCCCCTCTTCGTGGAGGAACGACACAGGACCCTGCACTGTTCTTTCGTCTGCTCGGCCCTCCCCGGGTTTGCTGCTGGTTCTTCCCGGGTTGGCTACTATCCCTTCCACCTCCGTGGAAGGGCAGTTCCCCCTGGCCACATTCCCCACTTCCGCAGGGGAGCGGCACACCGCCGGCCGGCTCTTCTCAGGGGCTGCACAGGTGTTCCCCTTAGATGTTCCTGGTGCATGCCGTCTCTCTCCTCCTTTATAGTCCTCCTCCGCCAATCCTAACTCGGCTGCCCACACGCCGAGTACGCTGCTCTCCAATCAGGAGCAAGTCCTACAGTTTATTGGTTGAACTGGAGGCAGCTGTGTGGAAGCTGTTTACTTCTCTCCCAGCGCCATATTGTGGGAGAGCAGATGCATAGAATAAGTCTTAATTCCAGTAACTCAGTCCAGTCCGGATTGCTCCCCACAGATATACAGAGTTGGATGGATGAAACTGTGTCCCAATCAGACTTTATTTATAGACATTGAAATTGGCATTTCATGTAATTTTTGCTTTAAATTATGATTTCATAAAATGTTCATGTTATTCTTTTAATTTCTCCACTGCCCTTTTAAAAATGTCAAAGCCATGAAAACTTGTGGGCTTCATAAAAATGGAGGGTGCAGCTGACCCTGCTGAGAACCATCAGAGCAGATCTTGACTTGAGTTGTCCCCAGCTGCTCCCCACCCGCAATATGATGTTCAGAAAATTCAACTCTAGTTGCTGAAAATGAAAATATAAAACCTTACAGGTTAAAAAAATTGACAAATATTGGAGTCCAGTTCCTCCAACGATTTCAGGCAATCTTAGTACTCAGCATCATCTGGGGCTGGCCATTTGCTTGGGGTTGATAAGACATCATGGTGACAGCTCAGATAAGGGTCCCAACTACAAATTCTCCCAAGTCAAGTTGAGGTTGAGTCAGAACTTCTGTCAGTAATGATGGTGCCTGTCAATCTACGTGTTGCAAAAACGAGCACAGAGCTGTGATTGTTGCAGCAGATGTTTGAAATGTAATTATAAGCACTTAGAGCCATTTTGAGAGGGTATCTAACCCAAGAAATCCTTTTGGTATCAGCCTGCAAAATCAATATGAATTCTTCAATTGCATTTTGAATGCTCAGGAGCCCTTAGCCTGAAGTTACCTTGGGCCAATGATGCTTGATAGGTTAGAATGTGGTACAAATAGCTCCTCTATAGTCATTTCATTGTCTGTATTTGTTCCAGGATACACAATGAGGTCATATACTGCTATATACTCAATATGGTCTGATGACTCTTGTGGGGAGCAACTGGGAGCAACTCAGACTAGACTGTTACTGGAATTAAGACTTATTCTATGCATCTGCTTTCCCACAATATGGTGCTGGGAGAGGAGCAAAGAGCTTCTACACAGCTGCCTCCAGTTCAACCAATAAACTGTAGGACCTGCTCCTGATTGGAGGAGAGCAGCATACTCGGCGTGTGGGTGGCAGAGTTGGAATTGGTGGAAGAGGACTATAAAGGAGGAGAGAGACAACATGCACCAGGAACATCTATCTAAAGGGAACACCTGAGCAGCCCCCGAGAGAGCCAGCCGGCGGTGTGCCGCTCCCCTGCGGAAGTGGGGAAAGTGGCAGGGGGCCCGCCCCTCCACGGAGGTGGAGGGACGTAGCCAACCCGGGAAGAACCAGTAGCAAACCCGGGAAGGGCCGAGCAGACAAAAGAACAGCGCAGGGTCCTGTGTCGTTCTTCCGCGAAGAGGGGGAGCGACAGACTCAGGAAAGCAACATTATTTCTCACAATGCATATTGATCATATGAAACCAACACATTCTGAAGACTTGGGATCAAGGTTTCATTTCATATTCCTACTCTACCTAATTTGAGATACAGATTATCTACAGAGGTCATTCTCTCCCATGATCAGCCAAAAGACAAAAACATTTAGAGACCCCTGAACTTTGAAAGTAGGACACTGTATTAGCCCACACTGCCATAACAAAATATTACATATTAGGTTAATTAAGCAACAGAAATTCATTTTTTCACAGTTCTGAAGGTGGGGAAGTCAGATCAAGGTGCCAGACAACTCTGTTTGTGGAAGAGAATCTCTTTGAACTTTCAGATGATTGCCTTGTTGCCGTGTCCTTATGTGAAAGGGAGGAGGAAATACAGTGGAGGAGAGAGGGAGGGGAGAATGAGAGGGAGAGATTTTTAGTATCTCTTATAAGGAAATTCATGCTATTGGATCATGGATGCACTCTTATGATTTCATTTCATTTCACTTACCTCCTTAAATCTCCTGTCTCAAAAGACAGTCACATTGTGGGTGAGAGCTTCGACATGCAAAATTTTTGGGAGACACAATGCAGTCCATGGCAGGTATCATAAAAATCTGTAATTTCTAAATTCTTAAAAAGCATATATCAGACGAGCAGCCAAAGTCCTGAAGTTAAAAAAAAAAAAAAACTCCTAAGCTGAGAAATATGAGAAGATAGCTACTTCCCAAGAAAATCTTTTCTTGAGCAACACATAGTTCCAGTTGCTCAAACTCCTTTAGAAACCTAAGGTGGGTTTTCATGTGTGGTTACATACAACAATATGTTCTTACACATTAGGTCCAGTCCTCTCACAGCAATCTAAACTTATCCCTCATGATACAGCCTGAAGTCAAATCAGTTCAAGTAGCTGAACTCATAGCCCTTACCTGAACTTGCAAGCCAGCACCATGTAAGAGAGCTGATATTAACACCATTGGTAGATCTATTTTTTAGAATTGTGATTCTGATATACTATCTGTTAATAAAAAAGGCCAGGATACTGCAAGGATGCCCAGCAAATGTATAACCCAAGTCATTAACCTACTGGGGGACTTAGTGCTGCTCAGAGTATCGGCTGTTGTGAAAAGCAAACCTCAGGCCAGTAGTCAGAACTCAGAAGTTAAAACTCCTTGGCTGATGAACTAATATAGCTATTTCCCCAAGAAATGTCTTTCTAAACAATTACAGCCTTCTTGTGCAAACATCTTTAGAGACAGAAATCCTACTTAAGGAATTTTACACACAGAAATGACCAGCAGCCAAGCTCATTGGTAACAGGCTGGGTTTATAATCCACTTAGATGGGCTTTGGAGATACCCAGATGACCACTTCTCTCCTAGTCCCTCTGCAGAAATTTAGTCTGCAGCTTCTGTGAGATTTTACATGTGGCAAAGGAAACCTTAAAAGTCTTCTCAACAAATATCGGCAGGACCCCCTCAGGCTCTCACATGAAGCAGATCAACGTGTGTTATCTACCAGAAAGACAATCCTAGTGAAAATGCAGGCAAGGATGAAAGCCAGTTCCCATGGAATCCTTTCTCCATTGAGATGTTTTTTGGGGGAGGGGATTAAAGGGTTTAGTCTCCAAAGAATCCAGTCATATATAAGATTGTGTTTCCAGATAGGAAAAGATGACCTTTGCTTCATTGAGGCATTTCTGGAACATGACAGGAACTAGCTGAGAAGAATTTCTGCAAGGAACCCTCAGTGTCTAATAAGTTAGACACTGTGATTCAAACGTGTTCCCTCTAAAAGTCATGTGCAAATTTAATCCTAGTGGCGGTAGCATTAACAGGTGAAACCTTTTGGGAGGTGATTCAGTAATGAGGGCTGTGCTCCCTGAGAATGGATTAGTGTCTTTTAAAGGGCAAGAGGAACTAACATAGGTCCCCTTTGCCCTTCTGCTTTCTATGTGAGGACACAGCAGTCACTGTGCCATTGTAAAAACAGAGGTGGCTGGCCCTCCCAAGTCACTGAACCTGCTACCCCCTTGAACGTGGACTCTCCAGCCTCTATAACTGTGAGCAGTAAATATATGCTCTTTATAAGTAACCCAGTATCGGGTGTTTTGTTTTGTCAGCACAAATGGACTAAGACGATAAGGTAAGCTTGATTACGTGGTATCAAACTGCTTTTGTGATTCCTATCCCTTTTAGTACATCCTAGAATTCAATACTCAGTATATTACAAGTATTTTAAATCTTTCAGTCTGGTTTAAACAATGGGGAATTTAGGTAAAAGTCCTGTGTCACACCTTGGAAGAAAATGTCAGAGAGAGAGAGAGAGAGATACTCTCTTCAAGTGGCTGAGGAAATTAATGAGAACTTTCTAAATATAAGACATATGTCTGTCTCAACTCATCAGATACCCTTCTAAGCTGACCTGCTCTTTAAGTTGCAGAGATTAATGCTAACACTCTGAGAAAAGCTTAGATTGTTCTCTTTGTTGCATATTTCATGAAATTTACCTTGTGCAAGCATGAACACGAGTTGTGTTAATATGAGGTATAAGGAGGTGATACTAGAAATTTAACTGTTTATTTTTCCCTACATGTACTCAAATAATTAATAAATCAAATGATCTAGGACCTCCCAAAATACCTCTGTTGACGCTAGAAATGTAGTGTAGAAATATAAGCTTAAAGCCAGGAAGTACAAGCACTAAACTCTAAGCCTAGCAAATTGCTGCTCTCAGAGAGGATGCTTAATTACATTAATGCCCAGGATACATTTCAGAAATGGTACATAACCCAGGGAAATGAAAAAGCATTTCTGCTTCAAAGTAACTAGGAGCAAGCATTATGTGGAAAGAATAAGGATCTTCCCTTTCTACCATAGACAGCGATGCACCTGCATTCACATAATTTAAACTTTGAGCAATTGCAGATGCAGAAACTGGCAGTTGTCTACAAGTCAGAACTGGTACCAGGCTTCTGATGAAGGATGCTGAGAATGAAATAGGGTTATACTTCGAGAGATTCAAGGAAGAAGATTCCAGAATGCAAAGATAGATTACTACTGGATCACATTCAGAGACTCTTTACTAGAATCTCAACTATAAACAGATAGACCAATTAAATACTATACAGTATAGATACATATTATATATATATGTATATACAGATTATCTCTAAATACTTGTATATATCTTATCCATATTACATAGCTTAGCTATCTGTCATGATTTATTTGAAGGCAACTTTTGTGATTTGAGTACGAAGGTTGAAAACTAAGGCCACCAACTGTTGATTAGAGTTTGCATATTAAGGAATTAAAATGCCTACTCCCCTCACTCTCTCATCATAGCTCTTTATCTTAACATAATTTTACTATTTTACTTTTCATTGGTGTGATTTCCCCAGAGACTCATCAATTCTTCAGTGAAAGCACTAACAGATGGTTTGCATTCTATGACACTTTGTCTTGCCTTGCTGTTTCCATGAATCCTAGGGTATTGTATCTCCATCCTTATACAACTATAATCAAGCACTCTAGTATTTAAGATTCACCTTGAACTAAAATTCTGATTATCAATGAACTCTGACTTTTTTCCACTCCCGAGACAAAGCTATGTGGAAAAAATATTTTGCCTTAATACAGTGAGCAATACACTTATCTTCGTTTAACCAACATGCTGTGTTTAGCGATATTGGAGGGGCCAGCTTTCTACAAGGTCTTTTAGCTGTTTTGTATAAAGGGAAATTACGCTTCAAGTTTTCAAGAAGATTTAGAGGACAGAGTCAGAAATATAGAGAGATCTTCCATCCATTGGTTCACTCCCCAGATGCCCACAATGGCAGGGCAATCTGAAGTCAGGCGCCAGAAACTCTTTCCAGCTCTCCCACATGGATGGCAGGGACACAAGTCCTTAAGCTCTCGGCTGTTGCATACCATAATAGTGTGCACTAGTGGGAAGGTGGAACCAGAGGTGGAGCTGGGCCTTGAACCCAAGCACTCAGATGTGGAATGGGGATGTTCCAAGCAGCATGTTACCTTCTCTGTGTTCTGGCCTCTGGACCAGAAAAATGATAACTTCCTGAACAGTTGCAAGGTGGTTTATGGTGATAACTGTGACCGTTGTAATCTGGAGAAATACACTATAGTCTCAGTAATGTCAGTATGGGATATTTCAACAGTATATAGCAGTGGGATATTGATTATTTTGTGGGCATATCATGACCAGTGTTGTCTTCTTTCTTACTCTCATGTTCATTTATCACCTGGACTCTCTCATTCTTTTTTTTTTTTAAAGATTTTATTTTATTTTTTGGGGAGGTAGGGTTACAGAGAGAGGGAGAAGCAGAGACAGGTCTTCAATTGGCTGGTTCACTCCCTAAAAGGCTGCAATGGCTGGGACTGAGCCAATCCGAAGCCAAGAACCAGGAGCTTCTTCTGGGTCACCCATGTGGGTGCAGGGGCCCAAGGACTTGGGACATCTTCTGCTGCTTTCCAAAGCAAAGTAAAGACTGGATTGGAAGAGGAGCAGCCAGTTCATAAACTGGAGCCTATATAGGATGCCGGCACCGCATGTGGAAACTTAGCCCACTACGCCACAGTGCAGGGCCCCAGCACTCTTTCTTGACCCTCTGGGAATTCACTGGATAAATAATTGAGATCAACTTATACCACATGATGTAAATTGCTATGATAGTTCCAGACTACTGTAGCCAATGGATTCTGAACAGTATTTTCTATTAGAGTGATCATCCTTTTGACAGAAAAGGTAGTGTGTATGATGTCCTGCCTACAGACAGAGAATACTATAAATACCTAAGTTTGAACTGGAATACAGGATTGCTGATACTAGAAAAATATACAACAACTCTGTGCTAATATCCTGTTGGGATATGTTCTTTGCCTCAGTGTTAAAAGCACCTTTAGGGGCCAGCACTGTGGAGTAGCAGGTAAAGCCACGGCATGCAATGCAGGCATCCTATACGGATGCTGGTTCAAGTCCCGGCTGCTCCACTTCTGATCCAGCTCTCTGCTATGGCCTGGGAAAGCCGTAGAAGATGGCCCAAGTCTTGAGCCCCTATAATTGTGTGGGAGCTTCTGGCTCCTGGTTCGGATCAGCACAGCTCTGGACATTGCAACCATCTGGGGAGTGAAAACAGCAGATGGAAGATCTCTCTCTGTAGCTCTGACTTTCAAATAAATAAATAAATATTAAAAAAAGAGCACCTTTGGTTCTGCATGTGAAGCAAGACCCCTACCTTTCACCTTACACAAAAATTCACTCAACATGGATTAAAGACTTAAATCTACGACCTGACACCATCAAATTATTAGAGAGCATTGGAGAAACCCTACAAGATATTGGTACCAGCAAAGACTTATTGGAAAAGACCCTGGTGGCACAGGCAGTCAAAGCCAAAATTAACATTTGGGATTGCATCAAATTGAGAAGTTCCTGTACTGCAAAAGAAACAGTCAGGAGAGTGAAGAGGCAACCAACAGAATGGGAAAAAATATTTGCAAACTACGCAACAGATAAAGGGTTGATAACTAGAATCTACAAAGAAATCAAGAAACTCCACAACATCAAAACAAACAACCCACTTAAGAGATGGGCCAAGGACCTCAATAGACATTTTTCAAAAGAGGAAATCCAAATGGCCAACAGACACATGAAAAATGTTAAAGATCACTAGCCATCAGGGAAATGCAAATCAAAACCACAATGAGGTTTCATCTCACCCCGGTTAGAATGGCTCACATTCAGAAATCTACCAACAACAGATGCTGGAGAGGATGTGGGCAAAAAGGGACACTAACCCACTGTTGGTGGGACTGCAAACTGGTTAAGCCACTATGGAAGTCTGTCTGGAGATTCCTCAGAAACCTGAATATAACCCTACCATACAACCCAGCCATCCCACTCCTTGGAATTTAGCCAAAGGAAATTAAATTGGCAAACAAACAAGCTGTCTGCACCTTAATGTTTATTGCAGCTCAATTCACAATAGCTAAGACCTGGAACCAACCCAAATGCCCATCAACAGTAGACTGGATAAAGAAATTATGGGACATGTACTCTATAGAATACTATACAGCAGTCAAAACAACGAAATCAGGTCATTTGCAACAAGATGGAGGAATCTGGAAAACATTATGCTGAGTGAATTAAGCCAGTCCCAAAGGGACAAATATCACATGTTCTCCCTGATCGGTGACAACTAACTGAGCACCAAAGGGGAAACCTGTTGAAGTGAAATGGACACTATGAGAAACAGTGACTTGATCAGCTCTTGTCCTGATTGTTGATGTACAATGTAATACTTTATCCATTTTAGTATTTTTTCTTTGTTTTGTTCTAGTACTATTGGTTGAACTCTGTAATTAACACATAATTATTCTTAGGTGATTAAATTTTAACTGAAAAGTGATCCCTGTTAAAAATAAGAGTGGGAATAAGAGAGGGAGGAAATGTACAATTTGGGACATGCTCAATCGGACTTGCCCCAAATGGTGGAGTTAGAAATTTGCCAGGGGATTCCAATACAATACCCTCAAGGTTGCATGTACCAAGCCATCTCACTAGTCCAAGTGATCAATTTCAGTTCACAATTTATCACACTGATAGATCTAAGAGTCAAAGGGATCACACAAACAAGACTAGTGTCTGCTAATACTAACTGATAGAATCAAAAAGTGAGAGAACGATCCATCATGGGAAGCGGGATACACAGCAGACTCATAGAATGGCAGATGTCCTAAATAGCACTCTGGCCTCAGGATCAGCCCTTAAGGCAGTCGGATCTGGCTGAAGAGCCCATGAGAGTATTTTAGGCATGGAAAGCCAAGCCACTCTGAAAAAAAAAAAAAAAAAGACCTAAATGAAAGATCTCTGCGAGTGAGATCCCAGTAGAAAGAACGGGGCCATCAAGAAGGAGATACCTTTCTCTGAAGGGAGGAGAGAACTTCCACTTTGACTATGACCTTTTCTGAATAAGGTCGAAGTCGGAGAATTCAACAGGCTTCCATAGCATTGGTAACTCATGACTTTAGTCTAGGGAGATTACTGACGCTATAAACAAGAGTGTCAAATTGTTAAGTCAACAACAGGAGTCACTGTGTACTTACTTCTTATGTGGGATCTGTCCTTAATGTGTTGTCCAATGTGAAGTAATGCTATAACTAGTACTGAAACAGTAGTTTACACTTTGTGTTTTTGTGTGGATGGAAACTGATGAAATCTTTACGTAATATATACTAAATCAATCTTCTGTATATAAAGATAATTGAAAATGAATCTTGATGTGAATGGAATGGGAGAGGGAGTGGGAGATGGGAGGGGTGCAAGTGGGAGGGAAATTATGGGGGGGAAGCCATTGTATTCCATAAACTGTACTTTGGAAATTTATATTTACTAAATAAAAAAAGAAGAAGAAAAAAAGAGCACCTTTGGTATTTATCACTGAAATGAAATGCCATCTGAAACTTGTTTCCAACAGGGAGAGTAGAATTTATACATAAAGTAAGATTAATATTGAAGTAAACAATTTTGACACTAGATGATGCATACATGGAGTTTTAGTATATTGTTTATTCTTTTTTACATATATTTGCAAATTTTTATACCATAGAGAGAAATTTACACATTCACTTTGGAAGCTGATCCAAAAAATGTATGATTATCGATTGTTTGGGTCATTCAAAAGGTCAGATGTGGCACAGTTAAGTGATACATACCGTGTAAAGAATTTATAGTGATTTGAGGTCAATGCTGAAGCTCTATGAAGAAAAATAAGGAAAAAATATTATGGGAATCAGATTATTTTGTTGTATTTCCGTTTATGAAATAAGAATGAATATACCTCAAAGGTTACTGGCTTTTATCTAGGCACCCAGTATTAAGTGAATAACTGGTTTTAATTTATTTTTGTGTTGTAAGATTGGAGTCCTTGGGACAGAGACTGTGGCATAGCAGGTTAAGTCGCCACCTACAGTGCTGGCATCCCATAAGGGTGCTGGTTCAAGTACTGGCTGCTCCATTTCTTATCCAGCTCTCTGCTAATGAGCCTGGGAATGCAATAGAAGACGGGTCAAGGTCTTGGTTCCCTGCACTCACGAGGGAGACCCAGCAGAAGCTCCTGGCTCCTGGCTTTGGTCTAGCCCAGCCCCAGCCATTGTGGCCATCTGGAGAGGGAAGCAGCAGATGGAAGGTATTTCTCTCTCTCTCTTTCCTTCTTTGTAACTCTGACTTTCAAATAAATAAATAAATCTTTTAAAAAAAGAATTTACTCTTATTAATCAATGCCTTTTTGATGTTCTATAATTTATTACTTATGTATTTTTTTATATTTCACCATTTTTTTCATCTGGATGCAATAGGAGATTTTGTCAATTAAGGAATTGATATCCAAAAAATAAAATATATAAGCAGAACTATCCTGATATCCTAATTTTATCATCACTATTATTGTCTTGTTGAGATTCCGTTTAGCTGATAAACTGTTTTTCTCCACTCCTACCCCTAAATTTGATCTCCCAGTAAGAAGGACACAGGAGGGGCCAGCGCCGTGGCTCACTTGGTTAATCCTCCACCTGCAGCGCCAGCATCCCATATGGGCACCGGGTTCTAGTCCCGGTTGCTCCTCTTCCAGTCCAGCTCTCTGCTGTGGCCTGGGAGGGCAGTGGAGGATGGCCCAGGTGCTTGGGCCCCTGCACCTGCGTGGGAGACCAGGAGGAAACACCTGGCTCCTGGCTTCAGATTGGCACAGCACTGGCCGTGGGGGCCATTTGGGGAGTGAACCAATGGAAGGAAGACCTTTCTCTCTGTCTCTCTCTCTCACTGTCTATAACTCTACCTGTGAAATTAATAAAAAAAAAAAAAAGGACACAGGAGTCATGCTTGGATGGAAATTAGAATTTCAGCTCTTTTGATGATAAACTGCAGTGAAGAATGTGGGTTAATCTGTGGTACTGAGGTTTTTAGACATATTCCTACATCAGGTATTTTTCCTACCCAGTCTTAGGCAGTGAAGGACAATGATGTGCCTCCCCTTTGTACAAACCAAAGCTCCCCTAATGAATTTTCCAGCTGACAGAAAAGGTACATGGAGTGCATTGGTACCTCCAATAAGCTGACTCCAAAAAAGAAGAGCGAAGAGACAGCTGGGCTGGCCCACTTGTTTCTCCCATGATCTCAGGAGAAGTAGGTCTCTCCAATGGAATATAGAGGGAGAGAAATGGAGGATTTCTACTAACCCGTTATACTGAGTTAACTTTGTGCCTGGGGTGGTGCAAGACTTTACCCTGATGAGCTCACAAGATCTTCAAAACAGATTTTTGAAACAGTCTTGGGAGTAAATGTGGGGGGCGGGCAGGGATGGGGAGGTGGTGGAGTATCTTGCCCAAAGACACTTAAGATAAAGGTTATGGCCAGGAATCAAATCCCATGTACAGTTCCCTGCCTCCAAAGCTCAGGAAACTTTATATGCCAAGCTTATTCCCTCTAAAAATAAACGACAAACCAAATGCAAACCAACAGCAATGCAGATGGGTTCTAATGAGTTTGTAAGAACTCATTAATGTATAACTATCACTATGTTATTTTCTAGATGTTTAAAATCTGTTTGCTTATTAAATCTGTTCCTGCATTTTGCCTATCTATGTCTGTCACTTAAAAAATCATACATTTCCTATTTTTTAAAAAAACAGAGCCACGTAGCACTACCTTCAATTTTCTGACTTCTACACTATTCTTCGTCCAAAATAACGGTTCTGAGATTCCATCTGCAAATTCCTTCAGCTTCTGAGGATGTAATTTGCTTGGTCTTAGAGACTTAAATTCACTTAAAGTAGCTATGTGCCCTTTTTACTATCTTTTCAACTATCTTGGACTATAATTCCTTTTCTCAAATTGAACCTTTCCAACTTGAAGGAGGCCAAATTGAAATATTTTAGTGTTCTATCACCTTTTCACATTATATTCCTTAAACAGTAGGCCTATCCCATTTTTGCTTGCTCCAAACAGTTGAAAAATTTCTTCCTGCCATCTTTAATGTGGTTAGACACCCTAAGTCACTTAGTTTTTCTGTCTTTCTGACTATTCTTAGAGGTTCTTGTTACTCATTTATTTGCCTTCCAGTCTTAAAATGTTACATCACAGTATTGATGCTACAGTCATTCCACACAGGAATTAGGAATTAAAAAGGTATGTATTACCTTTTGACCTATTTTCAATATATGTTAATGCAGCAAAAAAACATTTTAAACAAATTGTTAGGTTCCACCAAAAAAAATTTATCTGACAATTTGATAAAATGTTGTGTCCTTCAATAGCCATGCATTTAGAAGTTCTTTCAAAACAACCAACAAAATTGCCTTGCATGATTTGTTTTTATGCTTTTAATTTTACTGCTTTCCCAACTGCTACAAATTTTTTAAATGTTAAATCTGTTGTTCTGCTAGATAATGCTAGTGTTAGCACAGAATGGTTATCCAAATTTTGGTGCATTTTAGGGAATTTGGTTTGGATTGCCCTTCAAATACAAAATTGATGCTACTGACCCGCCATTAGTAGGATACGAAATTTGAGTTATTTCCCCTGTGTGGGTGATGGATTGTGCTGCCTGAGCCACTGGCACTCCCTTTCGCATTACGCATTTTGACTAATCGAGTGCATTTGCAAGATGATTAGCCAAGGTTAGGGGTACAGTCTGTGATTATGGAACAGATTCTTTTTCTTTATGTGAAAAATTACTAGTTTATAATAGCATTAAATTATAATTTTGCTTCACATCCTAACCAATGGAAGGTTGTTAATAGCGATTCATATTCCCATGACTATTTATGTGCTGTTTGCTACATAGTTCCTAAGTGGAGTTCTGTCCAATCCTCATTTTTCCCCATTAAATAATTATAACTGTCAGACATACCGATTTCTCTGCTAAAGGACGAGCAATCCATTCATCGGACAAATGTTTATTGAGTGGTTACTATACATTAAGCTCTGTTTTAGTGATGGAGATACAGCAGCAAATGCGTCAGTCCTTTCTTTCCTGGAGCTTTTATTTGATAGGAAGTAAAGGACAACCCACAAGAGTACAAAAAGGCATATGTCAGATGTGATCAATAGGGAGACAGATGAAGCAGGGAAGGAAGATAGTGACAGGAAGGAAGTCGCTGATGCTGCATTGGGTGGTTAGGGAAGTCCTCTTAGGGAAGGATGTTAAAAGGAGGGAAGAAACAAGCATGTGGAGAAATGCCTTGTGGGTGGATGAAAGCACAGGTGCACAGAATGAGAGGGGGCACTCTGGCATGAGTCAGAATAGCAAGGAGGCTAGTGTGAAACAAGAGCAGGAGACGGAAACCGGCGTGACTGCTCACTTGTGCTCACATCAGCGACTGCAGCATCCTGTATTCACTCTGAGACTGGCGCTAGTGCATGATTTCAGGTGGAGAAGAGGCTTGATCTGACTTTCCCAGCAGTCACTTCGGCTGCTGTTTAAGATTCGCCTTCTACTATGGTTCTCCAAAACCATAATGCTTATTATGAAAAAATACGCATGTTTGTCACATTTTTGCATCAAAATAAACAACTCCATTTTCCATGAACTTTTTGAAATATCCTCATATACCTTATCTACTACTGTGTAATAAATTGCCTCAAAATTTAGCTGCTCAAGGCAACATGTATTTGTTGTTCCATAGTTTCTGTGGATGAAGAGTGTGCCCTCTGTTTAAGGATATTCATCAAGGTGGTGGCTGGGGCCTCAGTATGTAATCTCTAGATTCAACTGGGGTAGGAAATACAGCAAACTCACTCAGTGGTTGCCAGTAGGGTTCACTTCCTCACGAAGTGTTGAACTGAAGTCTTAGTACCTTGTTGGCTGGTGGCCAGAGGCCATCTTCAGATCTTTACCAGGTAGCCTTCTCCATGAGAGCCTGAGAGAGAAATCACAGTAAAATAAAAGCCAGAGTGTTTGTAACCACATGTGGAAGTAACATCCTACCATGTTCACTGTGTTTGATTCATTAAGAGTCAAGCTATGGAAACAATGGGATTGCCCCTTATTGAATGAATGGATAAGCAGGTACACGATGGAATACTATTCAGCCTTCATAAAGAAGGACATTGTCACCATGTCCTACAGCATGGATGAATCTGGAGGCTGTTAGTCTATGTGAATAAGCCAGGCCCAGGAACAGAAACACTGCATAATATCTACATATAGAATCTAAAAGAGAAAGGGAAGGAAGGAAGGGAAAGAATTTTAATACACAGCAATAGAAAGTAAAAGAGTAGTTACCAGGGGTGAGGGTAGGAGATGTGAAGTACAAGTCAAAGGATAAGAGATTGCAGATATGTAGGATAAATTAGTCTAAAGAGCACTGTAGTTAATAATATCATGTTGTATTCAAGATTTTTGCTAAAAATGGATTCAGGTAATCATGCCATACACAAACTAAAAGGAAATTATGTGGGATAATGGATATGTTAATTTGTTTAACTAATCATTTTACTATGTATATATTCTCTCAATTTTTTGCTACACATACTATGTAGAAAATACACACAATAATTTTTTTCAAAAAGAGTGAAAGTCATCAGGCCCTCTGACACTTAAGGAAGGGCATTACCTACAGAAGTGGCTGCAGGGATGTGAGGTCACTGGCCGTGTTAGGAGCAGCGTATCACAGAGGCGAGTATAGACACCAGGAGGCTGTTGAAGACCAGACTGTTATACTGCAAAGACTATTGTTCCTGTGGCTATTTAGGTGTAAGGTGCTGATCGCAAAATGGTTCCAAAAGCCTTGCTTTCTACATTATTCTGGATATATTTTAAAGTTCAAGTTAGTAAATTTGGTAAGGTGTTAGATATAGATTATGAGAGAAAACAAGAGTTAGTGACTCTGGGTGTTGGTATAAGCCACTGAAAGACTGGAATCGCCGTTTTCTGAAATAGTGGACTCATGGAAGGTAAATTTGTAGATTTTGAGATGGGAGAGAGAGCTGCGCTGCCCAGTGTCAGAGCATTGGGTTAAATTAAGGAGTCAACGATTAAGCACAGAAATCTACAGTCACTCACTGAGATGCTAAAAGCAAGGGGCTAAAGCCAGGGAAAGCACCAACTCCCTGTTCCATTTTGCCCAAGGGGACGGCGCCCTCTCGGGTCCTCTCTCTGCTGAAGAGGCACAAGCAGCATGTGCTGGCATTTTTATGAATCTTGGTGCCAGGGGAGAGTAGAGGGGAATGGCTAGGCATTTTGGAGAGGTGCTGGGTACTGAGCCCCGGTGGAGACCAGTGTCTTCTCCTTGGCAGAGACATCTGAAAGGACCTCTGCCCGAGGCTTCGGATGGAGAGACTTAAAGGGGAAGGCCCGGGGCAGACAGCCCTGTGAGTGTGTGAAGAGAATGAGCTGCAGAGGCCTTGGTTCTTTTCTGCAGTGCCCTTCAAGAGGAGACTGCGGTGCCGTGAGTCACAGCTGCTGTCTTCTGCAGCAGGCGGAGCGGTTTTCTTCAGGTAGGGCCTGCCAGGCAAGCCTTTGCAACTGCCTAGTCAGTCTTGAAAAAAAAAAAAAAAAAAAAAGCACAGGTTAGGTTTAACTAGGAGCTGTGCCCCTCAAGGGGAAAATCAGAATATTTTTAAAATTCTGAAGCCCTGATAATTTTCATCAATGCTTTTTAATGTTTGAATGGGTGCCTGATCCATCACATGACTGGGGTTGAATTATCCACTGTTTGAACATTCCTGCATTGCCGGTTTCACTTTTCTTTACTGAAAGAGCTTGGATTAAAAGACTTTTAAGTGGGATACAAGTAACCTGGCAAAGTAAAATTTAGTAGGCAATGTTCAAGAGGAAAAACAAGACATGGTGTTACACATTTTATAATATTTAAATCTTGAAGAACATGGAGATCTTTAATAATCTGCTCCCTGGTCAACCATGTAACTCCTTAAAGGGTTATCAGTATTTTATTTTTGAGAATAAATTGGACCATTATAGGTCATCAGTGTTTTACTTGACGTTAATTATAGACTTTCCTGAATTTATTTGTTTGAAAGGCAGAGTTACAGAGAAAGAGGGAGAGACCCTTAAAGACCTCTTCTATCTGCTGGTTTACTCCCCAAATGGCTACAATGGCTGGGGCTTGGCCAGGCTGAAGCCAGGAGCCAGGAACTTCATCTGGGTCTCCCAGGTGGATGACAGGGGCCTAGACACTTGGGCTGTCTTCTACTGCTTTCTCAGGTGCATTATTAGCAGGGAGCTGGATCAGAAGTGGAGTAGCTTGTACTCAACTGGCACTCATATGTGATGCCAGCATTGCAGGACATGGCTTAGCCTGCTGTGCCACAATGCCAGCCCTGACTTTTCCAAATTTGTATGACATTAACACTCTTTTGAAATAGCTTTTTGGAGTTTACCAACACATTTTAATAAGTAAGCTTCATTTGCCATCTCCCTTGCTGAACTGCACAATATTTTAACTTTGCCAAGTGTCATGAGGCCTTCCCACCTACCCATGGGGTAATCTTGAGGGGACTGGGATTTCCTGGGTACATTGAGTATAAAACACAGCTGTTAACATTGATGATTTAAACTGGGATGTGATGGCATTTGGGAATACCCCGTCCTTGTCTGATGAGAAATGGTTTCTTTTCTGCACTATAGTTCTTACATGCTGCTACTCAATAAAATGTGGAAGAACGTGTTGATTTGGAATAAGTCCTTGTACTAAGACCAAAGCAAAGTGGTGGCACCCATGAGCTGTGTGCAGGAAGTCACTTTGAAAAGTCTGTTCTGCTCTCTGTTCTCTTTTGTGCTTTCTTCAACCTTTTTCTGCCTGTAAAAGCCAACTTCCTCTACTTATTTCATTAAGACACTGATTCTGTTTTATAGAATGAGGTATTGCCTGATTCTAGAATCATAAATAAAAGCCATTGAAGGTCTTTAAACTAAATGTGCTATAATCTTGTCTTTTCATTCACCCTAGTAAGACTATGGTCTCTTTGTGTAGTGATTTC
This sequence comes from Oryctolagus cuniculus, assembly GCF_964237555.1. Lineage (NCBI taxonomy): Eukaryota > Metazoa > Chordata > Mammalia > Lagomorpha > Leporidae > Oryctolagus > Oryctolagus cuniculus. The sequence continues at coordinate 17,735,062 of NC_091433.1, forward strand.
ATTTTTGATTTAAATAATTTTCCAAAATAATGTGTATTCCAAAATAATGTGGATCCACCCAGACCTGATAACAGCAACACAGAATGAGTGCACCCATGGTAACACACAGGATGCCTCTGTGTGACACAAAAAAAAAATACAGAAATTAAACTATTTATTAAAAAATATGCTTTTCTCACTGAGATTTAAGCTTGCATCATAAATTAGGAACAGACCACAGGGGCTGGTGTGGTGGTATAACAGGTTAAGTCACTGCCTCTGATTCTGGCATCCCACATGAGTGCCTGTTTGAGTCCTGGATGCGCCACTTCTGATCCAGCACTTTACTAAAGTGCCCGGGGAAAAAGCAGAAGATGGCCTAAGTGTTTAGTCCCCTGTCACCCATGCAGGAGACCTAGAAGAAGCTCCTGGATCCTGGCTTCAGACTTGCCCAACCCCAGCAGTTATAGCCATTTGGGGAGTGAACCAGCAAAGGGAAGATTCTCTCTATGTCTCTCTCTCCTTCTCCCTGTAACTCTGTAAGATAAATAAATAAATCTTAAAAAAAGAAAAAGAGAAATTCATATAAATTAAAATAAAAGAACAAACCCTAGATCAATTAAGCAATAAAAGATTTGGTTTGAGGTAAAGGTCATAAAAAGCAAGAAAAAGTTACACTTCAAAAATCCTGCCTAGTAAAAAAAGCCCTGATTTTAGATTGGATATAGTTGGGGATAAGGGAAGAGATTTTTGATAAAGCTAACAACCTCCATCTTCTTGGATGAAAGATTCATTTAAAGAATTTATTTGAAAAGCGTGCATGCTTTCAGACACACACACACACACACACACAAGTGGAGAGAGAGATGGAGAGAGAGATCTTCTACCCAGTGGTTTATTCCTCAAATGCACACAATATCCAGGGCTGGACAGGATGGAGCCAGGAGCCTAGAGTTCAATACAGTTTTCAAAGTGCAAGGCAGAGGCCCAGATACCTATCACTTACTGCTTCCCAGGGTACACATTAGCAGGAAGTTGGGTTCAGGCACTCCAACATGTGTTGCAGGAGTCCTGAGAGTGCCTTCACCAAGGCACCAAACACCTGCCCCAGAAGATTCGTTTTTGAATCTCACTTACTGCTGACAACAATTATTCCAAATTGTAAGAGTTTTTAAAAATAAATGTTTGATATTTCAAAATTTGCTCTTAAAAATTGGAAAATTCCTGTTATGTACTGGTAAGTACAGCTATTATAAAATGTGATGCATATTTGAAATGTGGTATATTTATTTGATCCCATGCAATATATAAACATTTTTCCCTAAAATTAATACTTATTGTAAAATTTAGGACTCAGGTAATCTGGAAAATTTAAGAACATATCAAAAAGTGTCCTTGACATTTCTTTGTTAGGTGTATGAGTTTTCCAGGGCAGCCACAACAAAACGCTACACGTTGGGTGACTTAAACAATAGAAATTCATTTTCTCCCAATTCTGGGGCTGGACGTCCAAGATCCAGACATCAGCAGGTTTGACTTCCTCGGGCCTCTCTCCTTGGCTTGCAGATACCAACCTGCTCCTGTGTCCTCGCATGGCCTTGTCTCCATGTGTGAGCATCCCTGGTGCCTCTGTCATGTCCAAATCTCCTCCTTACAGGGAGGTCACACAGATTGAATAAGCCTTTATCTAACCTTAATTACTTTATTATAGGCCCTTTCTCTAAACAGAGTTAGAGACACTTTGACTTAAGGCTTCAGCATACAAGTTTGAGGAGTGGGGGAGCACAATTTAGCCCCCAGTGGTATGCTATAATGTATACTATCTCAGATAATTACTAACTTTAAAGGTTTAATTGTATTTCATTTTTGTTTACTCTGGTTTATATTTTATAACATTCTTGGTTGGCAAGTATGAATTTGTAAGGCTTTAAAATAATAGTTTTTGTTACTATCTGGTGGCTTCTAAGTTTTATATTTCATTTATTTGTAATGCCTTTAAAATAAATAAATAAACCTAAAAATCTTTTAAGACAACAGATTTCTTTTGTGTAACTTTATGGTACTTTGCTATAGTAGTTTTAGTAAACTAATGTAATAGCTAACTATTGTGTGATTTTAATTCTAACTTGAGGGATTCTAATTCTGATCATGTTTTCATTTGAGTTGAAGATTCATTGCTACCAGGGTAAAAAAAATTACAAGGACAGCAGACATAGGAAAATGAATCTCAATTCACAACTGTATTATCAATGTATATCCAGCTTTCATAGTGGAAAACTTCAAAAATCTAAGCATTGTAGAATTAATTCTACCATATTTTATAACAAGCTTTCTGACATTACTGATGTATTATATCATGCTATGTCACAAGAGCACAGGATCAGAATTTTTAAATAAGACTTGTTCCAGAATGCAAGATTGATATAACATCCAAAACTTGGTTCATGTAATATATTATCTACATGAATAGAATAAGGACAAAACCCACCAGATTACTTTGTGGACATACAAAAAGTATTTCACAAAAATCAACAACATTTTATGATATAAAGAATCAACAAACTATAGAGAACTTCTTCAACTTGGTAACAAACACCTACAAAAACTATCATGTATGTCAGATTGAGTGATGGGAGATTGAATGCTGCCACTTATGTTTCCCAAATTCAAAACTTACTGCAAAGCTGCAACAAAGCAGACAGTATAGTACTGTAACAATACATATATAGGTCCTTGGAATGGAACAGAATCCAGAAATAAACATTTATGTTTATAGTCAGTTGATTTTTGACTAGAGTGTCAAGGAAATACATTTGTCAATTGTCTTATGAATAAATGATGCTGGCACAATTGGTTATCTATATATAAAGAATGAAGTTGGAGCTATTTCTCACACAGTACACGAAAATTAACTCAAATGGATTGTGATCCTAAATGTAAAAGTTAAAATTATAGAACTTTTAGAAGAAAACCTGGGAGCAAATCTTCACGACCAAAAATCATAAGTAACAAAAACAAATTACACTGTATTCTTCAGGTTCTCTAGAGAAGCAGAACCCAAAGTTGGACATATAGCAATAAAGAGATTTATATAATTTGAAAGGCAGAGTTAGGGAGAGGGAGAGACACGGAAAGAAAATCTTCCATTGTCTGGTTCACCCCCAGAATGGCTATGACCAGAGCTGGGCCAGGCTGAACCCAGGAGCCTGGAATTCCATCCGGGCATCTCAGGTGGGTGACCAGGGCCCAAGCAATCAGGCCATCTTCTGCTGCTTTCCCAGACTCACTGGCAGGGAGCAGGATCAGAAGTGAAACGTTCAGGACTCAAACCTGTCCTTATGTGGGATGCCAGAGTCACAGGTGGCAGCTTAACCCACTGCATCACAATGCTGGCCCCGTTTTAAAGTTTTGGAGGCCTGCAGTCTGAGATCAATGTATTGACAGGATTGGTTCTCTCTGAGGACTGCCAGGGAGAATGTATGTTCCATGCCTTCTAGTGGTTTCCTGGCCGTCTTTGATGTTCATTGATTTGTAAAAATATCAGCGCAGTAATTTGCCTCCATCTTCACATAATTTTCTTCCTGTGTGTATATTTTAATACCAAAATTCTCTCTTTTTATAGGGACACTGGTTTCATTAGGTTTTAGGGCCTACCTCCATGATGTCATATTAGCCTGATAACCTCCAGAGAGAATATTTCTATGTAAGGTCACATTTTGAGATTCTTGGAGTTGAGACATCAACATAGGAATTAAACCCATAAAAACGACCAGTTGAGAAGTGAAATCAATTTGTTTTCAATAGATTCCTGAAAAAAATCTTGACACAGGCCTGAAGATGATAAACTTGAGAAGCTGGAATTGAATGCAGCAGTCAAAGCACTACTTGTGATGGCTGTATCGCACATCAGAGTGCCTGGTCTGAGTCCCTGGTCATGCTTCCAATCCAACTCCCTACTAATATTCACCCTGGTAGGCAGCATCAATGGCTCAAGCAATGGAGTCCCTGCCACCTCTGTGGAGGACTGGATTGAGTTCCCAGCTCCAGGTTTTGGCCTGACCCAGCCCTAGTTGTTGAAGGCGTTTGGGGACTGATTCAGCAGATAGGAGATTCTCTCTGTCTCTCTGTCTCTGTCTCTCTGTCTCTCTCTCTCTCTCTTTGTCTCTCTCTCTCTCTCTCTTTCTGTCTCTCTGCCTTGCAAATACACAAAGGTTAAAAGAAAAATGAACTTGAAAATGGCATCTCCGTATTTTCAGTGTTTAATTCTCATTCATGAAATAAATTGAAATAATGACTAATGCTTATTTGTATTTCTTGTTTTTGAAATGTCCTATATTAGAACTAACATATTTTCTAACACCCACTATTTTCTGTCAAAGGAACATTTTATGACAGAAAAGCTGATAATAATAGAATTCTAGGATGCCACGTTTAGTAGTTGTGGTTTGATTAAGTAAGCGTTTCTGGCATTAGAAGGACAATTAAAAGGAGAAAAAAAAGAAAGAAACCAAAGGATAGAAAAGTACAAGAGACAGAAAAAGAATAAGAATGGCAGATAAAGTAGAGAAAGAAGAGGAAGAGACAGTAACTCTGATAGATTAATTCTTCACTGCGGGTACGACTGTCAGAGACAAATGATATAGGATTACCATAGATTTTAAAGTCAGATTCAAACAAAACTCTAATAAGTCTGTGTTCTGCATGGGTAACGCTTTTAAGATGATTTGACTTATTCTCTATTTTAGATTTTAGGGTGCTGTCAGAAAGGATTCAAATCCTTTGCATCTATTTCTAGAATTTACATATTCAGCTATAGCCACGTTTACCTAAATGTTTTACCATCTTCCTTCCATTGAACAAATCACATTTGAGCTCTGCAAGAATAAAGCTAAGTTTAACAATAAAAGCATATGCTAAGTAAATATGAAATGCCAAATAATGATTAAACAATTTGTTTGAAAATAAAAAAACTAGGACAGTAACATAATATTCTAATTATGAACAATTACATAACTGAGAGCATTTTATTGTTTCAATCATGTGTTGTAAACTAATTATATGATCCAATCTCCTAAATAAGATTAATTGTGATTCATGGAACATTAATTAAATGGTTGTCCAAAGACTGACATTCTCCAAAGAGCCATGGTCTTTATATAACTCTTTGAAGTAATGATAGTGTGTGTTAAACTTTGTAAAATTCATTTAATTTTAGAATTGTAGCTACCTGAAATGACTTTGAAATAATGTATTCTCAAGCTTTGCTTTTAATAGATGCATTAAGAGTTGTTTCCTTGTTATTCTTGGGCAATTGGCATTACATGGCCATAATAGGAAATCACACATTTATTTAAAAGAAAATCTCTATTGAAACTGACATTTTCAGAGGTTCACAATGATCAGCAAGCTAAGCTCAGCCTGTAGGGCATGCACATTTTGGGAAGGTATAAATGACTAATTTGCAAAACAATGGTTAAATCTAAGCACAATGCATAGGAGTCCCTTTAAAAAATTATCAACAAAGTAAGATTGTTCCTAAAAATATCCTCCATTCCTCATAGATTTTCAGAAAATGAAATTTGAGGCTTCAGGGCAATAACTCAGGGTAATAATGGGTTTATGAACCTTATTATAATTTTTAAGCTTACAATTTGACTCGAATTTTCAGTGCAATAAATCTTGTAGACCATGAAATTAATTTTTCTTTCTTTTTCTTCCTGTAGGCATGCAAAAGTGTCCAGTTAAAAATTAGTGCTTCTTGCCAAGGGATGAGGGTTTAAGGAAAATGCACGATGTTAGATATGCATTAGCTGATTATTTCTCACCTGCCTGGAAACACAAGGATGAATATGGAGCAAGCATATGTTTCCAAGTTACAGATTCTAAAGCACCCCCGACCAACTTTAAGAGACTAGTGCATAAGATTTCTGATCTGATCTTTTATTTAATCAGTTAGTTACTCTACCAGTGACAGGGTGCATGTTCCACTGATTTGCAGATTCGTTTTATCTGCGTATTTTACTCTGACTTCTCCTACCAAGCTTTCTGAGGTTAGATTTCCAACTGAAGATTTAGGGATTGTTCTGGACTGCGTTGTGTCCCCTTGAGAGAAAGGTCTAGACTCCATCGGGGCTGTATTTGGAGTGAGGGCCTTTAGAGAGATAAATAAGGTTAAATGGGCCCATATGATATAGGCAGGCAGATAGGATTAAATTGTTCAGATTTGTGAGCTGGAGCCTACACCTTTGCCTTGCTTCCTTTGGTGATCTCACACCCCCATCTGACCGTGTATGCCCACCTGCCAATCCGACTATGCAACCACACCCTTTTGGAAGTGAATAAAAGGCCTTTTGGCTGCCCCTCTGCCTCTACTTTCCTGCCCACGCTAAGCTGCCATGCTTTGCTCCACGTGGCTCCTGGTCTGCTCTCTGCCTGGTGTGGACCCAGCTTGCACTTATAGACCTCTTTCTCCCCTAAAGCCCTCACTTTCCTGTGTATTTCTTTCACTGAATAAATGCTAAAAACTTAACCATGTTGCCTGGTTTAGTCATGCTGGTATTCAGAATTCTTATTTGAATAGATAGCAAGAACTTTCAAAATATTAATATTAAAAATTAATAGTGCTGGCCGGCGCCACGGCTCACTAGGCTAATCCTCCGCCTTGCGGTGCCAGCACACCGGGTTCTAGTCCTGGTCAGGGCGCTGGATTCTGTCCTGGTTGCCCCCTCTTCCAGGCCAGCTCTCTGTTGTGGCCCAGGAGTGCAGTGGAGGATGGCCCAAGTCCTTGGGCCCTGCACCCCATGGGAGACCAGGATAAGTACCTGGCTCCTGCCATCGGATCAGCGCAGTGCGCCGGCCGCAGTGCGCCAGCCGCGGTGGCCACTGGAGGGTGAACCAATGGCAAAAGGCCAGCCGCGGTGGCCACTGGAGGGTGAACCAATGGCAAAAGGAAGACCTTTCTCTCTGTCTCTCTCTCACTGTCCACTCTGCCTGTCAAAAAAAAATTAATAGTGCTATTATATCTCCCATAGATAATCTAAGGACTGGGGTCCTTAAAGAGACGCAGGGATGTGTGAGCATAGAGGAGGGGCCATGTGTGGCCACCTGCAAGGCAAGGAGAGGCCTCAGGAGAAACTAAACCTTCCCACACCTTGCATTTTCTCTCTCCAGAACTGTGAGAAAAACAAATTCCCACAGTTATGTCACTCGGCCTATGGTATTTTGTTAGTGTTTCTCTTAGTGTGTCTGTGTGTAATGAATTATTTCAGCTTCATTTATCCAAAGAAAGGTTTTATTTGCCTTCCCTTTTGAAGAATATTTCCATTAGATATATGTGTAGCTTTCCAGGTGGAAAATTTCTGTCAGCCTTTTACTCATATGGTTCCATTGACTTTTGCCTAAAAAGGTTTTTTTTAAAACATTTTTAATTATTTATTTGAAAGGTAGAGTTACAGGATGAGAGATCTTCCATCCTGTGCTTCACTCTGCCACCACCAGTGCTGGGTTAGTCCAAAGCCAGGAGCCAGGAGCTTCTTCCAGGTCTCCCATATTGGTGCAGGGCCCAAGAACTTGGGCTATCTGCCACTGCTTTCCCAGGCACATTAGCAGGAATCTGGAACAGAAGTAGAGCAGCCAGGACTGGAACCTGCACCCATATGGGCATCACAGGATATGGCTTAACTTACTACACCAAAACGCGAACATATGTATGTTAGTTTTTGATGAGAAGTCTTACTTTTGTCTACTGAATAGATTATGTATTTTTGTAGAAAATACAAATGTACACAAACCAACTCAGGTAAAAGTAGGAGTTGTAAGATAGATCAATGAATTTAAAATATATAAAAAGAAGAGTGTGTGTATATAAATATACACACATATGCATATATTATATAGAATACATATTCATGTGTGTATATATAATATATACACATGCTATGTAAATACATATGTATAAATGTATATATATACACTATACTATATTTATTTATTTTTTAAAGATTTATTTATTTATTTGGAAGTCAGAGTTACACTGAGAGAGGAGAGGCAGTGAGAGAGAGGTCTTCCATCCGTTGGTTCACTCCCCAACTGGTTGCAATGGCCAGAACTGCGACAATCTGAAGCCAGGAGCCAGGAGCTTCTTCTGGGTCTACCACGTGGGTGCAGGGGCCCAAGGACTTGGCCCATCTTCAGCTGCTTTCCCAGGCCATAGCAGAGAGCTGGATCAGAAGAGGAACAGCCGGGACTCGAACCGGCGCCAATATGGGATGCCGGCACTTCAGGCCAGGGTGTTAACCTGCTGAGCCACACCGCCGTCCCCCACTATACTATATTTGAAAGAACACAGAGATGAAATAAACTGACAAAAAGTAAAAAAGAATTTATACTTTCATTTTATTGGGTGAATTCTTCTACAAATGCCCATTATTTTGGTTAAGTACAAGTCTTCTCTGTCCTTACTGATTTTCTTTTTTTTTAAATAAAGTTTTTATTTAATACATACAAATTTCATAGGTACAGCTTTTGGAATATAGTGGTTCTTCCAACCCATACCCACCTTCCCACCCCCAAATCATTCTACCTCCTACTCCCTCTTCTATCCCATTCTTCATTAAGGTTCATTTTTAATTATCTTTATATACAGATGATCAACTCTATACTAAGTAAAGATTTCAACAGTTTGCACCACACAGACACACAAAGTAAAAAGTACTGTTTGAAGACTGGTTTTACTGTTAATTCTCTTACTACAACTCATTAAGGAGCAAGTGCACAGTGACTCCTGTTGTTGATTTAACAGCTGACACTCTTATTTATGACCTCAGTGATTACCTAAGGCTCTTTTCATGAGCTGCCAAGGCTATGGAAGCCTTTGAGTCCACAAACTCCGTCAGTGTTTAGACAAGGCCATAATCAAAGTGGAAGTTCTCTCCTCCCTTCAGAGAAAAGTACATCCTTCTGTGATGGTCCCTTCTTTCTACTGGGATCTCATTCAGAGATCCTTTGTGTAGATTAATTTTTGCTACTGTATCTTGGCTTTCTATGCCTGAAATGCTCTCATGGGCTTTTTAGCCAGATCTGAATGCCTTAAGGGCTGATTCTGAGGTCAGAGTGCTGTTTAGGGCATTTGTCTTTCTATGAGTCTGCTGTGTGGCCTGCTTCCCATGTTGGATCATTCTCTCCTTTTTCATTCTATCTATTGTTATTAGCAGACACTTGGTCTTATTTATGTGATCCCTTTGACACTTAATCCTATCTTTATGATCAGTTAAACACCTAACATGATCACTTTAACATGTCCTTATTCATTTTCTGTCTTCCGGCTTTATCAACTATGGGAGAAGATTGCCAAAACATCTGGCTTTGACTGTGGATTTCTTGTTCCTCCTTTCACTTCTAATAATTTTTACTAACTGTGTTTTAAAGCTCTGTTATTGATATATATGCATTGAGAATTGTTTATTTTATTTATTTGAAAGTCAGAGTTACAGAGAGAGAGGGAAAGAGAGAGAGAGAGAGAGACAGAGAAAGTCTTCCATTTGCTGGCTTGTTCCCCAAATGACCACAATAGCCAGAGCTAGGCCAGGTCGAAGCTAGAAGCCAGGAGCTTCTTCTAGGTCTCTCACATGGGTGCAAGCACTTGGGCTATCTTCCGCTGCTTTCCCAGGAGCATTAGCAAGGTGCTGAATTGAAAGTGGAGAAGCCAGGACTTGAACCACCATTGCAGGAGGTGGCCTTACCACTGTGCCACAATGCTGGCCCTGGAGAATTGTTATATCTTTTTGAGGAGTGAATCTCTTTATTATCTTTAGAAACTGTCATTTCTCAACCTTGGTACTATTCCTTGCTCTGAAATCTATTCTTTTGTAATATTAACATACCTCCTTCTGCTTTCTAACCTTTAGGTTGGGATGACATTTTTTTTTATCCCTTTCCTTTTCATTTATCTATGTGTTCCTACATAAAATGAGTTTCTCATAGTGTTGTATAATTAGGACTGCTTTACTGTCTAATCTGACAATATCTTTTAATTGGAGTGTACTAAACACTTAGACTTAATGTAAGTATTTATGTGGTTTGGCTTATATTTACTTCTTTGCTATCTTTGTTTTCTTTTATCCCTCTGTTCTTTACTCATTTTTTCCTTTTTCCCTGCCTTCATTCAGGATTGAGTGTGTTTCAGGATCCATTTTCTCTCCATTACAGACTTACTAATATCTCTTTTGATTGTTTTAATGGTTGCAATATGGTTTTAAATCTTTATAGCATCTTTATTACAACTTACTTAAAATGATATAATCTTACTCTCATGTATAATGAAAACTCTTACATAAATGTACTTCCTTCTCCTCACTCCTGCATTTGTGCTGTTGTCATACTTTAGCCACAGATTAATTCTATATACTTTCTACATATATTTTCTATATATAATTTACACCAAATTTTGTAATTACTTTTTTTAAACATAAAACATGCTTAATTTTTCTGATAGATTCAAATTCACACAAAAATTAGATATTATTTTTAATATATTGCTTGTCTAGCATTTAATAAAAGACTTGATAGTCTTTCATTATTATTTTTATACAAAGCTTTTATTTAATAAATATAAATTTCAGAAGTACAACTTTTGGATTATAGCAGTACTACTGTTTAAATAATTGATTATATTTTAAAAGAATTTTAAAATTAAAAAAAATCTGCCCCCTCATTTCACCACTTTCATTGTTAATTTCTTTATATAGATCAAATTTTCACTTTGATAATGTGATTTAATATTTCTGTTAGTGAATCTGTCTTCTTCCAGTTTTGTTTCTACAAATATAGTTGTTTTTTTTTTTTTTTTTTTTTTTTTTGCAACAGGCAGAGTGGATAGGGAGAGAGAGAGACAGAGAGAAAGGTCTTCCTTTTTGCCGTTGGTTCACCCTCCAATGGCCGCCGCAGCTGGCGCACTGCGGCTGCCGCACCGTGCTGATCCGAAGCCAGGAGCCAGGTGCTTCTCCTGGTCTCCCATGGGGTACAGGGCCCAAGCACTTGGGCCATCCTCCACTGCACTCCCTGGCCACAGCAGAGAGCTGGCCTGGAAGAGGGGCAACAGGGACAGAATCCGGCGCCCCGACCGGGACTAGAACCCGGTGTGCCGGCGCCGCAAGGTGGAGGATTAGCCTATTGAGCCGCGGCACCGGCTGCTACAAATATAGTTTTAATTTGCTTTTACTTTTGAAGAAATACTTTTGCTAGATACATGAGTATATTTCTAGGTTTCAAATTTTCTGTCAACACTCTTTAAAGAAGGAAATCTATTGACTTCTGTCTGAAAATGTCTGATAACAAGTGTTTGATAAGCCTCTCTTTTGTCTTTTTTGTTTGGACTTCCTTTAGAATTTTTTCTGTTTTTAAAAAAAATTTTATTAATATAAAGAGAACAGATTTCATCTATTTTGTGGATGCAATCCTAAGAAAATAACCATACTTCCGTCCCTCCTCCCCACCCTCAAGCCCCTCTTCCTTCTTTTCTTTTTTACTTTTAATTTTTACAATAACATAATTTCAATATACTTTGTAGTCACAGGCTATTCATAAAATATGTGAAATATATACACCACTATTCATAAATTTTGACAAATAAAAAAATAGACTACTGTTCCACAGGAATATAAACAAGGGCTATAAACACTCAAATCTTATCAGTTTCAGAATACCCATTAAATTATTTTCAGATGTAGAGAAAAGGATCCTAAAATTCATATAACAACAGAAGAGATCCCAGATAGTTAAGCAATCTTTAACAATAAAAACAAAGCTGTAGGCATAACAATACCAGATTTCAAGACATACTACAGGGCACTCAGAATGAAAACATCCTGGTACTGGCACAAAAAACACACATGTGGGCCAATGAAACAGAGTAGAACAAAAATCCCAGAAATTAATCCATGCACTTTCAACCAACTTTGACAAACCAGCTAAAATCACTTCCTGGAGCAAGAACAGTCTCTTCCACAAATTGTGTTTGGAAGATTGAATGTCCCCACACAGTATGAAATAAGAGCCCTACCTTACACCTTATACAAAAATCAGCTCACGGTTGATCAAGGATATAAGCATGCAACCAGGTACTATCAATTTACTAGAGGAAAACAACTACAAGACATTGGCTTGAGCAAAGACTTATTGGATAAGACCCCAGAAACAATAAGCAATCAAAGCAAAAACAGACAGATGGGATTACATGAAGATAAGAAGCTTCTACACAGCAAGGGAAACTCTCACAAAATGAAGAGGCAACTGATGGACTACGAGAAAATATTTTCAAACTATGCATCTGATAAAGATTGATATCCATGGATCCATAAAAAGCTCAAGAAATTCAAGAATAACAAAACAAGCAATCCATTTAAGAAATAGGGGCTGGCTCTGTGGCTCAGTAGGTTAATCCTCACCTTCAGCACTGGCATCCTATATGGGAGCTGGTTCTAGTTCCAGCTGCTCCTCTTTGATTCAGCTCTCTGCTATGGCCTGGGAAAGCAGTAGAAGATGGCCCAAGTGCTTGGGCCCCTGGACCCACATGGGAGACACAGAAGAAAACTCCTGGCTTTTAGCTTCAGATCAGCCCAGTTCCAGCTGTTGAGGCCATTTAGGGAGTGAACCAGGGGATGGAAGACCTTTCTCTGTGTCTTCCCCTCTCACAGTCTATAACTCTGCCTCTCAAATAAATAAAAATATTAAAAAAAAGAAAAAGAAAAAGAAAAATAAATGGACAAAGGTCATGAGCAGACATGTTTCAAAGGGTGAAATAGAAATGACCAACAGACATGAAAAACCCCTCAGGATCACTAGCCATCAGGGAAATGCAAATAAAAACCATGGTGTGGTTTCATCTATCCCAAGTTAGAATGGCTGTTATCCAAAAATCAAAAAATAGTAATGCTGGTGAGGATGTGTAGAAAAAAGTACTCTAATATGCTGTTGGTGGGAATATAAACTAGTACAGCCATTATGAAAAACAGCATGGAGAATCTTCAGAAATCTGAAAATCAATCTACCATATGACCGTCCCACTCCTGGGAATTATCCCAGAGGAAACAAAATCATCATACAAAAGAGTTCATTGTATCCCCATGTTTGCTGCAGCCCAATTCACAATAGCTAAGATATAGAATCAACCCAAATGTCTATCAACTGATGACTGGGTAAAGAAAATGTGATATATATACACAGTGGAATACTACTCAGTCATTAAAAATGAAATCCTAGCTTTTGGAGCAGACCATTATGCTTAGTGAAATAAACAAGACCCAAAAAGACAAATGCCATATGTTTTCTCTGATTTCTGGTAGCTAATATGTAGAGTACAAAAAATGGTATTGTATATGAGTGAAATTGACATCTTGAGATTTGATTATTGCTACATCACTGTGGAACAGTGGTATTTCTACTTTCTACTCATTAAATTTTGTGTTTAGTGGAGGATTAAGCCTGTGATTAAAAGGAAGTTGAAAGTATATTATTGCAAAAATTAAAAGGCAAGAAAAAGGACGGAGATGGGAGGGTGGGATGTGTAATTATGTGTGTAAGATTTTATATATGAAATACATGAAAACTTGTTATTAATGAACAAGTAAAAAATAAAAATGCAAAAAAATTTAGTTACAAAAAAAGAAACATAAATGATCTTTGGGCGAAAATTGAAATATTCTCTATCTTGATTGTGTTGATGACTACACGGATTTATAAATTTACACCATTGCTCAAATTCACATAAATGTATACTTAAAATGAGTGAATTTGACTCTAGGCAAGTTAATTCTTAATACTGTTTTCAAGTTGAAGCATTAGTTGAGGACCTCTGTGCTGCTAGAGTAGTTTGTTAGACAAGGCAAGGAGCTCAGAACAGAGAATATATATGAATGGGGGACCCAGTGCACACAGAGAGTAATGGGGCCCCAATCCTGGCTGGATTAGAGCTGAGAGCAATAGTTCAAGCATCTGGCTACTATTACAAGGTGCAGTCTGTCGCTCCCCGTCTTCGTGGAGGAACGACACAGGACCCTGCGCTGTTCTTTTGTCTTCTCGGCCCTCCCTGGGTTTGCTGCTGGTTCTTCCCGGGTTGGCTGCTGTCCCTTCCACCTCCGTGGAAGGGCAGTTCCCCCTGCCACATTCCCCACTTCCGCGGGGGAGCGGCACACCGCCGGCCGGCTCTCTCGGGGGCTGCACAGGTGTTCCTTCAGATAGATGTTCCCCTTAGATGTTCCTGGTGCATGCCGTCTCTCTCCTCCTTTATAGTCCTCCTCCACCAATCCTAACTCGGCTGCCCACATGCCGAGTACGCTGCTCTCCTCCAATCAGGAGCAGGTCCCACAGTTTATTGGTTGAACTGGAGGCAGCTGTGTAGAAGCTGTTTCCCTTCTCAGCGCCATATTGTGGGAAAGCAGATGCATAGAATAAGTCTTAATTCCAGTAACTTAGTCTAGTTCGAGTTGCTCCCAGTTGCTCCCCACACAGTCAAGTCCAATAGAGTGGAGATAATAACTGAAGAGATCCAGAAGAAGGCTTCTCCACAGAAGCTTTGATGAAATTTTAGATCCACTTCCCTTTAATTTTAGTACTGTTGATCAAAATCACTTCTGATGTCCACGGCTGTTATTTCAGCTCATCCTCTGTCTACTGAGTTCTAATTGGACTACAAGTACAATGAATGAGACTGACAGAATATTTATGTATCTGCAACTTGACTAAATATTTTCAAATTTTTAAAAAATAACTGAATAAAATGTATTTTCAAGTAATATAATGCTGCAGAACTTAACGAGTAAGCTGGTGCCACCTGTCAGTTTTGAAACCTGTAGTATTATTAATTCATTCATTTTTGCCATGAGAAAATCTAACAAAAATTTAATGATAAGGAAAAAAAGTGTCTGTCTGAATTATTTAATGTTTTAAAACATTAGAGATAATTCAATGTATTATTTATATATACAAAAATATGCAGTAAAACACAAATTCAGTCACTGGGTTTTTGCATATTAATTTGAAGTTTGGTTGACTCTATGGAGGAAAGGTAGAAAAACAGGAGGTATGAATATAGGATTGCCTGGATGTTCATCATATTAATATCTATCATTCTTGTTAAGGATGATATAGTTCAACACAAAAGTATGGAAAATACCAGTGATGTACTATTTCTTAACATGTCAGATGCCAAATGTGTGTGTGTATGTATGTATGTATGTATGTGTTTCTTATACCAACCAATTCTGCCACTCTCCAAACACCAGTCGAGCGTTATAATTTAATTCAGTCTGACACTACCTGAAGTTAACACAGACCCCCTCAGGTTAATGGCTCCGTTGCATAAGACTGCCCTGTCTTCAGACACTAATCCCAAGTCCAGACCTCCTGTTTCTCTGATTAACCAGCTGTAAAATGGGGATTCCTACTACCCCTTCCTTGGGTTTGATAATTTTTTTTTAGAACTCAGAATTCAAGAAACATTTGCTTACTATTACTGGTGTATTACAGAAGATATTATAATACAAGTGGACAGCAGATGAAGAGTACACATGACATGGTCTAGAGATCTCCAACACAGTCGCTTCTGTTTCCATGGAGTTGGGGGTATCAACCTCCTAGCACATGAATGTGTTCACCAAGCCAGAAACTCCTTGAACCCCGTAGTTCAGGGATTCAGAAGAGGTTGCTTCGCACAGCCATGATTGATTATTATCTCCGTCTTCATTCTCCTCTGGACTTGTAGTCTAAGTTTGTGTTTCTGGCAACCATGCCCACTTCTGAACCTATGTACAGGTCACCAAGAGCAGCCTCCTTAGAATGAAAGACACTCCTATCAAGCATGAAATTCCAAGGGATTTTGGAGCTAACTTTAAAAGGATGATGTAATTCATAAGAAGACAGAAAATAAAAATCCACACACCTATGTGTGTAGCAATTGTTTTAACTCATCATATGAAGCACATATTTCCACTCGAGGGAAATATATAACACCAGCAGTATATTTTCTAGAACATAGCAAAGAGCAGGGCAGAATTACAGCTGGTAGATGTACAACAAGTTCAATTTTCTCTGTATTCCAGCTGAGAGAATGTACAATAAGAATTCAAAAAGTTCATGAAAAGGTCAAAAATAAGTTTATTTTGGTGCAAAATAGTTTTGAAATCCATGCAGCTTTAAATAAATGTTTACTTATTTTGATTTTATTCAAAATGCAGAAAAAGAAATTGACAGAGATCGTGTACCTGCTGGCTCATTCCCAATCACTCACATAAGCCAAGGCTGGGCCAGGCTGAAGCTAGGAGTACAGATCTCAATCCAGGTCTCCTACCGTGATGGCAGAAACTCAAACACTGATCTAACATGTGTGCCTCCTAGGGTGTGCATTAACAGAAAGTTGAATTGGAAACAGAGGAGCCAGGACTCAGACCAGGCACTCTGATGCATCAAATGCCCACCCACACATGTGGTGTTTCATAATATGCATTTTTCACAAACTTTTTGAAGTCCTCTTGTACATTACTGAATGAAGATTCTCAAGTAATTTTTTTTTTTGACAGGCAGAGTGGATAGTGAGAGAGAGAGAGACAGAGAGAAAGGTCTTCCTTTGCCGTTGGTTCACCCTCCAATGGCCGCTGTGGCCGGTGCACCACGCTGATCCGAAGGCAGGAGCCAGGTACTTCTCCTGGTCTCCCATGGGGTGCAGGGCCCAAGCACTTGGGCCATCCTCCACTGCACTCCCGGGCCACAGCAGAGAGCTGGCCTGGAAGAGGGGCAACCGGGACAGAATCCGGCACCCCGACCGGGACTAGAACCCGGTGTGCTGGCGCCGCAAGGTGGAGGATTAGCCTAGTGAGCCACGGCGCCAGCTTCAAGTAATTTTATGTTGTATCCTCTATCATAAATTTTTCAGGTAACATAAAAATCAATATATTTTAAAATATTTTTATTTATTTTAAAGGCAAAGAAACAGAGATCTTTCATCTACTGGCTCATTCCCCAAATGCCTTCAACTGTTGGGGTTGAGCGAGGATGAAGCCAGGAGCTGGGGGGAACTCAATTCAAGCCTCCCATGTGGGTGGGAAGAATGTTAATACTGGAGCCTTCACTGCTGCCTCCCAGGGTGCACATTAGCAAGAAACTGAAATTAGAGTGGAGCTGGGACTCAAATCCAGGCCCTCTCATATGGATTGAGGTTGTCCTATGTGGCATCTTAACCACTGTCCCCAATGCCTGCTCCATCCTAAATGTTTCCCATTCCATTTAATGACTTTTATAATCTCATTATTTGTCCCATGTTTATTTTTCTCTAAGCATGTGAAAGATTCTGATTTTAGTGATTTTAGTGTCTTTACAATGAGTCCTATGCCTTTAGAGTTTTAACTGTGCTTTGTTTTTGCTGACACCTGTTTCTGATATTTCTAGAGGGAGCTCATATATTTGGGACCTTTATCTAGTGTGTATGCTGATTAAACTGGCTCCCATGGTGAAAAGCCTAACTTGTGGCATTTGCTGATTTCTGTGGTGTAAATACTCCCATGACAGCCAATTATAAACTACCGGTTTGACATCACTGAAGTTTGGAAAAGATGCCCACAATTGGCTTTCTCAAACAAGTGTGCATTTATCAACTCCAGCCCACCACTGCCTTTATCCATAGGAATCTTATTAGATTGGAATTGAGAATCCTTTCCTTAGAAGAGATTTACTTTCTACATACTCTTTGCATTTTTTACGTATTTATTTTTTACCTAGAAACCTTTTATTTAAGTATACAAACATGCATTTCATATATACAAATTTAGGAACATAGTGATTCCTTCCACCCTATCCCACCTCCTGCCTACACTCCCACCCTTATTCCTCCTCCCTCTCCTTTTCCCATTTTTATTTTTTTAACAAAGATCTATTTGCAATTAACTTTATACTCATAAGATTAACTCTACACTAAATAAAAACTTCAACAAATAGTATGAAAAAAAAAAAAACCTCTTCCTTAGCAGTTGAGACAAGGGCTGTTCAAAATCCTTGTACTCAAAGTGTCCATTTCACTTCTGTAGATCACCTTTAGGTGCTCTGTTAGTTAGCACAGATCAGGGAGAACGTATGGTATTTGTCTTTTTGGAACTGGCTTATTTCACTAAGTATAATGGTTTACTTTTGTTCTTGTTCCATGCCTGGAACTGTTCCCAGTGTCTGAACATGTAGGTAGTTTTGAATTCAATACCCAAGTGCATCTGGGGACTGCTGCTTTTTGTTGCTATTGTTGTGTTTTTACTTTTTAACGGACTGGAGGAAGTGACGTTTTGATGTATGTGTACACTCTAGGAGGATCGTTTCTGTTGACAGTTTCTCAGAGGAGGTGTCCTTTTCACTTTTTCCTTCATGCAAGGCCAAAAATAATTTCCCACTTATAACTTTTTATAGGGTTCATGTTTTTCTATCTAGTCGCTCGTTCAGGAGGCAACCCTTTAGGCTCCTGGCTTTATTCAGCATCTCCATTTCAATTCCCTATTTTGTGAAGGCCTGAGACTTTCTCTCATCCATTAAAACTCAAGGCTCTAGCTTTTTGGTCAGCCAATGCCCCTGGGGCAGCTGCCAGTTTTAGTGCCTGCTTACTAGTTGAGATTCATCCTAGGATTCTTCACTTATGAATACTTTCTTATCCTCTTATGGGCTTAGCTATGCATTGAAAACATGTTTCTCTGGTATGTTACAGTATTCTGTAAAGGGGAGGTTTTCAGGATATGTAGACTACAGTGTTGTTGGAAGCAGAGCTACCATTTCAAATACCTAAACTACTATCTACTTTTTCTGGTGATCTATCTCTGTGTGACAAAAATTCCGAAACTAAGGTTTATAAAAATAACCCACTTATTATGTTCAGGATTCTTGGTTTAATCATCTGGGCAGGGCTTTGTTGGGTGATTCTTCTGCTCTGTATGGGATCCACTGGGTTCACTGGTCTTCTTCAGCTGGAGGCTGATCTGGTTTATTGGATTCAGGAGGGTTTTATCCACTGTCTCAGTGCCTTGGGGGAGACAGCTGGAAGTTTGAACTCAGCCGATTTGTTCTCTCTTTGTAGTCTCTGGGCCCTCTTCTCTCCAACAGTCATCAGACTTCTAACAAGGGAACTCAGAGCTCCAGGAAAAGGAAGTAGAAGCTGCCAATTTCTGTGTCTGGAAATCGTATTGTCACTTCTGTCATTCTCTGTTAGTCTCAACAGTGCTTGAGCAGAAATTTAAAAGCAGGAGCAGTTTAGAGACCATTCAATTCCACCTTCTCCCCCCAAAGTAACCAGAGCCTGAAGGATCAAAGAATTTTCTGTGGTCACACTGTGGTTACTGTCGTGTTTAAAGCTCAGTAGACTGTAGCCCAGTTTCTGTAAATAGAAATGTTAAACTGGCATAGACTCAGAAAATCACCATTGTAGATGCTGATGGGAAATCCAGAAGAGGAGACAAAATTTGGTACCTAGAAAATAAGCCAGCAGTTAACAGGTAGTAGACCAGCACAGAAGTTGGTCTGCATTTACTTTTTTTTTTGACAGGCAGAGTTGGTGAGAGAGAGAGAGACAGAGAGAGAGAGAGAGAGAGAGAGACAGAGACAGAGAGAGACAGAGAGAAAGGTCTTCCTTTTCCATTGGTTCACCCCACAAATGGCCGCTATGGCCGGTGCGCTGCGCCGATCTGAAGCCAGGAGCCAGGTGCTTCCTCCTGGTCTCCCATGCAGGTGCAGGGCCCAAGCACTTGGGCCATCCTCCACCGCCTTCCTGGGCCACAGCAGAGAGCTGGACTGGAAAAGGAGCAACCGGGACAGAATCTGGCGCCCTGACCGGGACTAGAACCCAGGGTGCTGGCATCGCATGTGGAGGATTAGCCAAGTGAGCCGTGGCGCCAGCCTGCATTTATTTTATAATAAGTGAGTGACCAAATAAGAAAATAAAATATTTTATTTTTAGTGTTGCTGAAATTAAATGAATGATTTAATGATTAACAATTAAATGAGGGGCCGACGCTATGGCATAGCAGGTAAAGACTCTGCCTGCTGTGTCAGCATCCCATATGGTCGCCGGTTCAAGTCCCAGCTGTTCTACTTTTGATTCAGCCCTTTGATATCTCCTGGAAAAGCAGTGGAAGATGGTCCAAGTCCTTGGGCCCCTGCACCCACGTGCGAGACCCGGAAGAAGCTCCTGGCTCCTGGCTTTGGATCGGCACAGCTCCTGCCATTGCAGCCATCTGGGGAGTGAATGTGCGGATGGAGAACCTCTCTCTCTCTCTCTCTCTCTCTCTCTCTTTCTGCCTCTGTCTCTCTGTAACTCTACCTTTCAAATAAATAATCTTAAAAAAAAAACAATTAAATGAATAGGTATTTGAGTGCCACTATGTACCAGGGACTGACACCAGTATGAACAGGGTGAACACAGTGCAGTTCCTGGCCTTGAAACCTCAGGAATTAGACCAGCTGACAGTAAACAACTGTAAAGCCTACCAACAAGTGAAAAGGTCCCAGCTACTTGCTAGTTATCAAGAGTAGGCAGAACTCCAGTCCTGGAAGTACTGGAGTATTGGGATATTTTCCATGTGAGGACCTGGGTGCAAAGACTGAACCTGATCTACATAACAAATATAGCAGATGGGCATAAAGATGAGGGTGCTGAGTTCTGTAGTTAGGAACTAAAGGTCCTGCAACCTTTCAGTATTTGTTCAGACTCACCTGAGTAGAAAAAAGATTAAGAACTTGAGAGCTAATTTGTTATTGAAGGATGAATCATGACTAGAGAAATGACATATATATATATACTGATGAGTAGAAGTAAGTAATAAAAGGGTATCACATTGGTAGTCAAATTGATTAGATCAATAAATTGAATCAAATAAGCCTGTGGTTCTCAAATTTAATATGCACGGTAATGTTAAGGTAAAGTTGGCCTCTATATCTCAGAGGTTATATGATTAAAAACCCACAGAGACTAGGGCTAGGCAACTAATACAAATTAGGATCCCGACTAATGGGGAATGAATTGCGTCTCCCCCAAAGTCATATTTGGAAGCCCTGACTGTTTAAATCTGGGGTCATAAGGAGGTAATTAAGGTTAGAAGAAATCAAAGAATGGGATGGTGGATCTTACAAGAAGAGAAAGCTCTCTCCCTCTCTCTCCCTTCCTGCCCCATCTCCATGAGCAAACATTGATGTAAGACCAGTGAGGACTCAGTGAGAAATTTAACGTCTATGCATTAGGAAGAGAGCCCCCTCCATAAACCAAATTTGCCAGAACATTAATTACAGATTTTTACCTCCCAAAATGTAAAGTGATGCAAATGGCCCACATCAAAATTGGAATTACTATGTGATTCAGCAATTCCATTTCTGTGTATGTAACCAAAAGAATTGAAAGCAGGATCTCAAAGATACATGTGCACACCCATGTTCAGAGCAACATTATTCCTGGCAATCAAAATGTGGAAACTGCCCAGGTTTCCTTCAGCAACTGAATAGGTAAAGAAAATAGGGAATATTCATTCATACAGTGGAATATTATTTGACCTGAAGCAGATGGGAAATTCTGACACATGCTATCACATGGAAAATTCTTGAGGACATCGTGCTAAGTGATATAAGCCAGCCACAGAAAGACAAATGCTGTATGATTCCACTTATATGATCAATCTACAGTAGACAAAATTCATAGAGAAAAAAAGTAGAATGGTGGCTGTCAGTAGCTGAGGAATAGGAATAGGGAGTTGTTTAATGGGTTCTAGTTCCTGAGATGATAAGAGTCTAAAATGGATGTGGTGATGGTTGTCCAACCATGGGAATACACAGTAACAGTGATCTGTATACTTGAAATGGTTAAGATGGTAGGGGCAGGCATTGTGGGTAAGCAGATAAAGCCACTGCTTGGAATGTCTGCACCCAGTATCAGAGTGCCTAGCATGGAGTCCCACCTCTGCTTGGGATGCAGCTTGCCTGCTAAAGCACCTGGAAGGCAGCAGGTGATGGCACAAATATTTGGGTTCCTGCCACCTTTGTTGGAGACCTGGATGGTGTTGCTGGCTCCTAGCTTGAGCAAGGCCCAGTACTGGCTATTGCAGGCATTGGGAAATGAACCAGGAGATTCTCTCTCTTTCTCTGTCTCTCTCTGTCTCTCTTTCTCTCTCTGTGTGTCTCTCTTCCCTTCTCTCTCTCTGTCACTCTTTCAATCAACTGAATAAATAATTTTTATGAAAACTCAGAAAAACTGTTAAGATGATACATTTTATGTTTTTATAACAAAAGTATAAATATTATATGAGATAACACCGTATGAATTGAACACTTTGGTAAGCTAGAATAGCCTAAGAGTTTTCAATTTACAGTTTTAGGCATTTAGAACTATCTGAAATAACCAGCGTGGGGCCAATAGTAATAGATAGTAATGGTCTTATGGTCTTAGCAGTAATGAATAAATTCAGCACTATAATATTTAAAAAGATTTTTGACTATTACTCAGGCAGCAAGATAGTGAAAATTACTTCCCATAAAGGATCAATTTTGTGATTTTACATAGGCTTAGATTTTTCTAAACTTTGATATGGCAATTGATAGCATGATTGATTAAATTGGCAAGGGAAAGTAGTATGCCATCAAAGAAAGATCTTACTTATTTACCAAAGTGAGAAAAAAAATTCATTTTTAAAACTTTGCCCAAATTGGAGATTTGTAGATTTCACAAAACTGAATTGACTATGTAAAAACACAGAGGTTTTTATTACCAAAAGATAAATAGGAGAAGTAATTATTTGATTGAGCTAATCATTTTTATTGTATATATTGTTGTATTTACATGGATGATATACAGAGCTTCTCATACTAAGTATGAAAGGATAACTTGGTGGTGAAATAAAACTCTTGTACAGGGGCTGGTGCTGTGGCGCAGTGGGTTAATGCCCTGGCCTGAAGTGCTAGCATCCCATATGGGCGCCCATTCTAGCCCCAGCTGCTCCTCTTCTGATCCAGCTCTCTGCTACGACCTGGGATAGCAGTAGAAGATGGCCTAAGTCCTTGAGCCCCTACACCCATGTGGGAGACCTGGAAGAAGCTCCTGGCTCCTGGCTTTGGATCGGTGCAGCTCTGGCCATTGCGGTCAATTGGGGAGTGAACCAGTGGATGGAAGACCTCTCTTTCTGCCTCTCCTCTCTCTATGTAACTCTGACTTTCAAATAAATAAATAAATCTTTAAAAAAAACCTCTTGTACATAAGAATTTTGAGGCCGAGCTGAGTTTCTTCACTACTAGGAGAGACTAGTAGCCTAATAATATGGTAGGGGACACTTTTCTCTTTATTGGCAATCTCCAAGAAAAGGAGAATAGATAAAAGTCTCTACTTTTACAGTTTTCCAGTACAGCTGTTCAAATGCCAATGCACTCAAAGTAAAAGTGCTAGGACTTAAACCAAACTGTCCATTCAGTAAGTACATACAGAGTCAGGTGAACTGAGGGAATTTGAGAGAATCTAGAACACATTAATTTGCTCGCAAATGCTTACTGGAATATAGTCTAAAGTCAAAAGCAACTACCTAAACATTTGAACTTTGGTAGCCTTTTTTTGGATTATATTTTAAGCTGTTATTTCAGAACTGCTTTTCCTATGTTGTTGGTAAATAAATACTTAACTTATTTCATTGTAAGTCAATATTTTTAGTGTAAGAAAAAGGAAATGTAATTACGAATCAGGAGTTTAACTGGGGATGCTGCACCATTAGGAGGGAATTGGAAAGAAAGGGGTGGACATTTGGTGCAGCGGTCAAGATGCTGCTTGGGACTATTCCCTCTCATATCGAATGGAGTGCTGGGTTCAAGGCCAGGCTCTGCTCCAGATTATGGTGTTATGCTAATGTGCACTGTGGGAGGCAGCAGGGCTGAAGGGCTTGCATCCTTGTCATCAATGTGGGAGACTGAAACTGGTTTCTAGCCTTGGCCTGGCCCAGTCCCAGTCGTGGGCATTTGGGGAGTGAACCAAGGGACAGGAGACATCTGTCTGTCTCTCTCCTACTGTTTCTCTGCTTTTCAACTGAAGAAAATAAATATATCATTTTACAAGAAGAGAATTGGAAAGCTTAACACGAATTCGTGCCATTCCACAGGTTAAGGTGTATGTGGTATTTTTGGCCCTGTTCACTGACATGGCACAGGCCCAAGAGCAAGGTTGTTCTGTCATGCACTTGAGTATTCAGGACTACCGAGCCAACCTCTTGGAAAGTGACTGATTCCATACAGAGGCTTAAGGCAGGAAGTGAGCCTGGAGCATCTGGTTGTGCTAGGACTCAAGGAAGCTTTTGAAGATTAATGGTACTATGTCAAAAGACCACAGGAAACAATTTAGGGTGTACCTGAGATAATTTGAGTGCCAAAAGGAGGATAATGGCTCTGGTCAATTGACACACTGTAAAACTGGAAAGTGATTAGTTTATAATGATATACACAAAAGAATAGCTAACCTAAGTGTCCAGTCTTGTTATTCAATCATGTTAGTGTTATTGACTAATTTCATTATTAAGAGCACGGAAATAAATATTGTAAATGCTTCAGCTCAATGCATTTTCTCACTCAGAGGGATGAGAAGATTATGCCATAAGTTGTAACTGCCAATTACACATGAAATATTCAAATCAAATCATGTATCTATTTATGCCTGTCAGTATGTATTAATGTTATTTATAGTATATGATATTTCATATAATAGTATCTAACATTAGTTACATATTCACATATTAGTTGTATTTTACATTATTTAAGTAATATATGGGTGTTAGTATTTTAAAGAGTTTTATAATTTTAAGAATGGAAAAAATTCAAATGATCAGACTAAAAGTATTTAAATGTATATTTCTTAGAAACTATTAAGTGTGAAGGTCTCTAGGCATTTATACAACTTTAAGCTTATCAACTTGAGTGAAATAACTCTTACTAGGTGGAATCATCATTTCATATTGGCCAGTAACCTGAATCCATGGGCATAAGCTAACCAGTCCTCTTGGAGTTGTGAAATCATTGACATACCCAACAAAAACTGGGTTTTTCAGGCCGTATCAGAGCAACTCACAGCCTCCTCTGGGTGTAACTCTCAAGAATGTCTATGAGCAGATAGTCATTGGTTGCCCTACGTGAATTAGCTTTAGAATTAAGTCTAGAAATGTTTAATAAAATCAGAACCATAGAATGAGTATTTGTCTGTTGCGATGGAAGCTGTACATCCCTGACGTTTTATTTGCTAATGACACATGGAGTATGTGGCCTAATGGAGTGACTGTTGGCTTACAGACTGCACCTATCGAACTCTCACCATGAAACTCTTCCTCCGTCTCTTGCCTGCATCACTGTTTTTGTCTTTACCATGCACATTTTCCTCTTAGCTGCTGGTTACATAGATCACCATGAAGTCCTTTCCCTTATCTGCCACCATTCAAGCCCCTTCTGCCCATTCTCTGTCCACATTTAAATAAAATTCCCTGCTTGAAATGTTTTAGACTGCCAACTTTCTTTCTTACTTTTTTTTTTTTTTTGACAGGCAGAGTAGACAGTGAGAGAGACAGAGAAAGGTCTTCCTTTGCCGTTGGTTCACCCCCCAATGGCTGCTGCGGCCAGCGCACTGCAGCCGGCGCATCGCACTGATCCAATGGCAGGAGCCAGGTACTTATCCTGGTCTCCCATGGGGTGCAGGGCCCAAGCACCTGGGCCATCCTCCACTGCACTCCCGGGCCACAGCAGAGAGTTGGACTGAAAGAGGAGCAACTGGGACAGAATCCGGCACCCCAACTGGGACTAGAACCCGGTGTGCCTGCGCCACAGGCAGAGGATTAGCCTAGTGAGCCGCAGCGCTGGCCTAGACTGCCAAGTTTCAACCTCTCAGGCCACAGATCACCATGAAGCTGGGTGGTGGCTCAAACTGCTTAGAGGCAGGGTGATTGGCCTAGTGATTAAACCTTTAGTTAGGAGGCCCACATCAAGCACCTTTGAATAATTCTTTTTTTTTTTAAGATTTATTTATTTATTTGAAAAACTGAGTTACCAAGGCCTAGGCAGAGAAAGAGAAAGAGAGAGAGAGAGAGAGAGAGAGAGAGAGAGAGAGAGAGAGGTTTTCCTTCTGCTGATTCACTCCCAAAATGGAAGCAGTGGCTGGAGCTGGGCCAATCTGAAGCCAGGGACCAGGAACTTTTTCTGGGTCCCCCACGCAGGTGCAAGGGTCCAAGGACTTGGACTATTTTGTACTGCTTTCCCAGGCCATAGCAGAGAGCTGGATCAGAAGTGGAGTGGCCAGGACATGAACTGGCTCTCGTATGGGATGCTGGCACTGCAGGTGGAGGTTTTACCTGGTATGCCACAGTGCTGGCCCCTGAATAATTGTTTCAGTATCAAGGACTTTGGGGTCTCTGTTTTGGAGCAAAGTATTCCTGACTGCTTTCTTCACCGTGGGTAGCCCTGGGCATTGCATCATGCACCTGTAGGGCTGTGACAAGTCAAGGATGAGTTTTCCAGGCTCTAGTGAATTCTCTCACTTTGCAGGCTGCTTCAGGCTTCCCGCTGCCTGGGTGCCCACCTCCCTTCCATTTCTGGTCAGAACAGTACAACTCCCCAGTCAGCCTTGGCTGCTCATGGCATGACTTTTAAAAGTCTGTTATTTTGAATTTTCTGTTGTTAGTGGAAAGATCGGTGTTATGAGATTCTCTGAAGTTGAACCAGACTCCTCTCCTGTAAGAAGCCCAATTCAGTTAGAATGTACTTTTAAGTTTTTAAATTCATTGCTGTATTTGGTTTGCCCTCATTTTTGGTTGGGGCTTCTGCACCAGCATTCCTCTGTGGCATTTGTCTATAGCTTTCCTTTCTTATATTATCATTTTCCCATATTTGTGTCCAAGTTACATTAACCCCAAAATGGGACTAGGGAGTTGGTCCCACTTTCTGTATTCTTTCATAGAATTTGGGTAGCCTTGAAATTAAACTATGATCCATTATGACTGCAAATTGAGAGTGCTTCTTTGTGGAGACATGTAGCTATTTATGGGTTCATGATCATTTAGGTTTCTCTTTTGTTTTGAGCCTGCTCTGGTAATTCAGTATTTTCTGAGTTTGTCCTCCAACTTAAGTGTTAGAATTTATTGGCCAAGAGCCTGTAAAACATTGTGATTTTTCACATCGTGTTCCATTTCAAATTTCTAGTGTTGCTTAATTTTTCTTTCTCTTTTATCTTTAAAAGAGATCACTCTTTGCACTGGTTTGTTATTTTTATGAATATTTTCATATAACTTATCATTGGCTGTGTTAAATGTACCATTATATGTTTATTTTCTGTTTTAATAATTTCTTTTCCTATTGTTATTATTTTCTTCTTTTTATCCTTTTGGATTTAGTATAGTTATTTTTTAACTTTCTTATTTTGAATGGTTAAAACTTAGTTTTTAAGTTCTCTATTGTATTAAATATACATACATTTCAGGCTGTAAGTTGCCTCTCTAGACCCTTCTTGTAGCCATATACCAGAATATTCGTATTTTTATTTTTATTTTATATTTATAAAAAATATTTATATTTATATTATAGTATTTTTATTTTATTCAGTTTTAAGTGTTTATTATTTTCAATTATAATTTATGTTTGTTTTTATAGGCCTCATACATTTTTTTTGGTTACTGATGTGTATTTTTGTCAAAGAATATAGTCCGTAAAATACTGATGATTAAAAAATGTGTGGCTATTTGCTTTATAGTCCAGTACATGGTGTATTTAAAAAAAAAAAACAAACGTATTTCCATCTAGTTGATGGAGAATGAGAAAGGGGGGGAGAGAGAGAGAGAGAGAGAGAGGTCTTTCATCTACTGCCTCACTCTACAAATGCCCACAACAACCAAGGCCAAAGCCAGAAGCTCAGAAGCCTATCACGGTCTCCCACATGGATGCAGGGGCCCCAGTACTTGAGCCATCATCTGTTATCTCCCAGGATGTATTAGCAGGAGGCTGGAATTAGCAGCAGAGCTGGGAATCAAACCAGGTACTCTGGTAGGGAATGGGGGCATCTCTACTGGGCTAAATACCCTCCCCTACTGTAGTACTGTTTATGTATCACATAGATTAAGCCTGCGAATTGTGCTGCTTAAATATCTTCTATCTCTAAAGGTTTCTTTTGCCCGCTTTAGCTGTCAGATGTTGAGGGAAGGGTGTTACAATCCCTCATCATCAGTTAGTCATGCAGTTGTAAATCTTTTTCTTAAAGGTTTTAGAAATCTTTACATTTTGAAAAATATAATAGTAATACATAATAATTATAAAAAGTACAGTTATATTTATAAATATTTAAGCATATACAATAGTTGAGAGTACATAGACCCTATATTTCCACATAATCATGCTAGCAATTTGATGAATAATTTGTGTAGAATGTGTTTTCAGGTGTATTGGATGTGCATTCTTCATATTTTTATTGTTGTTTTAAACTGGGAAACTGGTTGGAACTACATTTTAAAAGGAACAGCTATTCCTACCACTTCATAGAGGAAATATCATCCGAAGGTCCTCTGGAATGAGGTGTTATGTAGATGTCAGGCAAATTCTCCCAACACTTTGACGATTAGACAGATTTAACCTTAACTTACCTACATGTATTTGTGGAAAACCCCACTCTCTTATTCTACATCTGCTTCCCTGTCCACGTAACTTATGTTCTCCTGGCTGCTCCTTCCTTTGAATCTGTGCCGTCTCTGATTCACAGTCAGTGCTGACATCAGCTTCCTCCAAAACAGTAACACAATAATAACCATCCCCTCATACCATTCATGAATGCAGGAGGCGAAACAGAGGCTTGGGAGCGGTGTAGGCAGCAGAGCAGTGAAGGACAGAGGGAAGAAGTTTTCTTGGTTGGGAAGTGAAGGTGTGAAATGGAACATTAGATTGCATGACTAGGGCAGTCCCTCAGCCTCCCTATCCCAGTCCTCAACCTCTTGCTTAGAATACCTTATCATGCTAGCCCGCTGTTCACCCCTTAGTTCTCTGCCCCCATGTTATTCTCCATTGCCTTTCTCACTCAAATGATCAAATCTTTCCTCTCATTGCATGCACAATAGGGTAACATTCATCTCATGTAAAGCTTGGACTTGGTCTAATATTCATCCCTTTGGTTTTTACCATTACAAGATTTTTTTCCCCCAAAGATAGTTTATTCAAAGAGGAGTCCCGTGACTCATACTTAGCAAGTGCATCGGTTTCCACTTCAATATGGAACGGTATACCCAGGAGCAGAATTGCTAGATCATGTGGTAATTTTGTTTTTAATTTTTTCAGGGACCTCAGTCCTGTTTTCAGTGGTTGCTGCATCACCCCACCGACAGTATGCAGGGCTCTGATTGCTCTGAGTCCTCGCCAACACTTGCTGCTTTCAGTTCTTTTGCCAGCGGCCTTCCTCGTGGGTTTGAGGTGCTGTTTCATTGTGGTTTTGATTTGCCCCCAAGACACATTTTGCATTTGGGTTGGAAGGTATAAAAAAAAGCAGAAGTCATAATATTTTTATATTCTGAATACTGGGTGCAGGTAGGATTGCCAATAAAACACAAAATGAAATAATTCTTCAATTTAAGTATGTGCCAATCATGTATCAGACACATTTATATTATAAAGATATGTTAGCAATATTTGGGACACGCATAAAAAATCTACCATTTGTTATTTATGTGAAATCAAATATTCATGGGCCACTGTGTATTGTTATTCGCTAAGTCTGGCAGAACTAAGTGCACAGTGCCGGGTACTGCTGTGGCTGTGCACCCTGCAGTAGATATGCTGATTCAGCCTGGTGCCCAAGGTGCAGGCAGATTTGTAGCGCCTCCAGTAACTGTTGCATCTTTCAGCTTCAAAAGTCCTTCAGCTTCTCCATCGCTTGGGCCTAGTGTGTGTTTTAGTCTATGATTGAAGGAATGAATTTAGGCAGTAGGGCACCCCTGTCATTCCTGCTGGAAGCCTGGAGATAGTGAGAGACCAACGTGGATTTGAGAGTTCTCAGCCTTGCAGGTTCCAGTTTATTCTTCGTGTTCATTTCTTCCAGTGTGTTGGCTCTGCTGGTTTCCAGCTACAGCAGAACAACAACCTCACCTCAGTGATCCAACCAGCTTGCCCAACTGTCCAAGACTAAATCCCTATGATAAGTAGTATATAATGTCTTCATTCATGATCACATGATATGTAATGTATGCTATAACATATAATATATACAATTGACACATTAAGATATGTCTACATATAATATCCTCATGTGTTTTACTTTATTTTGTAAAGATTTATTTATTTGAGAGACAGTGACAGAGAGACAGGGATTTACATATATAGATATATAGAGAGAAATCTTCTACCTACTGGTTTACTCCCCAGATGGCCACAATAGCCATGTCTGGGCCAGGCTGAATTCAGCAACCATGAATTTTATCTGGATCCTCCACATGGATGGCAGGTGCACAAGCACTTTGACCATCTTCTGCTGACTTCCCAGGTGCATTAGCAGGAAGCTGGATCAGAAGTGGAGAAGCTGGGACTTCAACTGGCAGTGTGGTGTGGAGTGCCACTATTGCAACTGATGGCTTAACCTGCTATGCCACAATGCCAGCCCCAATCATATATTTTTAACAAGTATATATACACATAGTCTCTTGCCCCACTAATTCTTTTTCTCTGAACAAATCCTGGAAGATACTGACTGAAGTGTTTGTATTCTTTTTAGAAGAGAGCACTGGGTCTTACAGATGTTAAGTCACTTCTCCAAGGTTACCTAATGGCAAGCAGCAGAAGAAGCAATATTTGATCCTGATCTATCTACCTCCAAAAGCCATGGTCAGATTAATCTGTCTCGGGGAATACAACAGGGGACTCACACATATGTGGAATCTTAATTGATAGATGAGTGTCACATTCAAAACAAGCAAGGTAATTAATCTAATTCAGCACTAGTGATTAGGTCTCATTAATACTATATTTAGTAAGTGAGCATCTAATTTCTTTTAAGAGACATAGATGAATTAGAGGAATTTTTAGAAAACCAACCAACCTGAGAGGGTTCTAGGAAGAGAAAATGTTAATGAAATAATGCAGGCAATGAAGTATATAGCCAAGAATAGGAGTTCCAGTTGGAGTGTCAGGAATATAGTACAGTTTGCAGAGCTGGGCAGAGGAAGATTTAAAAGCTTCGGGCACCCCCAAAAGATATTTAAGAGGAACAAATCGGTTACACATTGTCTGCTATTCTAGCAAACTGTAAAATGTGCATACAGTTTCCCAAGTACCAGTTAAATATTAAGTTTCTGAAATTATTTCAAGTACGTGAAATTCTCTAGTCCAAAGACCTGGCCCCTACTGCTTCCTCCCACATTTCAATTCTAGAATGCACTTCTTCTATTTCTCATTTTGACATCTTTGAAATGAAGATGTCTCTTTTAAACATTTTTCATTCTTTTTCTTAGTAGTCTCTAAAATAATGGTACCTATTATAATGTACCATTGGGAAAATATGATTTTGTATTTTTGAGTAAATTAGCTAATCTCTCTGTCCCTTAGTTTCCTTTTCTCTAAAATGGGATGATTATAATGGTGCTCAAGTAAGACCTTTGTGAGGAGTGAATGAAATAACTATATGATGTGCTTAGAGCAGGGAAACAGTTAACTATTGACTCAAGGATGTGGCATCACAGGACACACTGTAAATGAGAGGAACCATGGATTATTTTAACGTGGTGGCTCTGCTGGACTGAGCTGGGCACTTATTTCTCTGTGATCAGCTAAAGGTCGGTTGGGAGGCTCTGCTCATCGTAGCTGAACTCTGCCAAACTGGAGCTGTGACTAGGATAACTCTGCTTTAAACGTTCTTTCACCTTGGACAAGTTAGCCTAGGCTTGTGCTCATGGTGGCAGCAGAGTGCCAAGAGCAAGGTTGGAGACTAGGCTCAGAGCTGGCAAACACTCTACCTATAGCACCCCACTGGGCACAGCATGCCACACAGATTCATAGGGTTTTGTTGTAAAGCAGGGAGAGTTGTAAAGGGCATGGATACAGGGTTAGGGGTTGGAATATTAGTCATTCTTATAACCAATGTGTTAGAAACAGGGCCTGGCCTCTAGTAAGTCTCAATAAATCTTTCCTGTCATTGTCATCATCACTATTAATGAAACCCTCGGAATCATAAAGTGAGTCCAACTGGTTAGTCCAACTTGGTTGGAAGAGAGAGAGCCTGGGTTTACTGTGAGCCTTGGGTGTGCTGAATATAGCCTGAACCTGATATGCGCATCAGAGTCTTAGAAGCATCACAACTTGAATACATAAGACAGGAAGATATCTGAGCCCAACTATGCTCATCGTCTTACCTTATCGGGGGAGAAAAATGAGGTCCAAGGAGGAATGACTTGTTCAAAGTTGTATAGCAGAAGGATATGGATGCCCAATTAGGTCTTCCACCTGCTGGTTCACTCCCCAGATGGCCACAACAGTCAGAGCTATGCCGATCCGAAGCCAGGAGCCAGGTGCTTCCTCCTGGTCTCCCATGCGGGTACAGGGGCCCAAGGTCTTGGGTCATCTTCTACTGCTTTCCCAGGCCAGCAGAGAGCTGGATTGGAAGAGGGGCAGCCAGGACTAGAACTGGTGCCCATATGGGATGCTGGTGCCACAGGTGGAGGATTAACCTACTAAGCCCGGTCCTTTTTTTTTTTTTTTTGACAGGCAGAGTGGACAGTGAGAGAGAGAGACAAAGAGAAAGGTCTTCCTTTGCCGTTGGTTCACCCTCCAATGGCCGCCGCGGCCGGCGCGCTGCGGCCGGCGCGCTGCGGCCGGCGCACCGCGCTGATCCGATGGCAGGAGCCAGGAGCCAGGTGCTTTTCCTGGTCTCCCATGGGGTGCAGGGCCCAAGCACCTGGGCCATCCTCCACTGCACTCCCTGGCCACAGCAGAGAGCTGGCCTGGAAGAGGGGCAACCGGGACAGAATCCGGCGCCCCAACCGGGACTAGAACCCGGTGTGCTGGCGCCGCTAGGCGGAGGATTAGCCTAGTAAGCCGCGGCGCCGGGGTCCTTTTTCCTTTTAAGTCCATGGCTAAATAAAATCTCAGATAAACATAAAATATAATCAAACAGTCTCTGAAATATATAATCATACATATATGTTTATGCCATTTATTTTTTATTCAATTTAAAAAATTTGGAGAAGAGAGAAAGAGATAGAGATCTTCCAACCACTGGTTCACTCCCCAAATGACTGCAAAAGCCAGAGCTGGACCAAGCACATCTTAACTGCTATGCCAAATGCCACTCCCCATTGTGCCACTTTGAACAAAGCTTTTGGTCAGCTGGAACTTATTAGTTTTTTTTTTTTAATTATGTCTGAGTATTGTATAATGTCAAAATAATTCTTGATTCATGATAGCCATTTTTTTTGTATTATTTCATATGTGCATGTAATAAATACATATTTAATGGACTTCTGTAAGAATGGGCAGCACATGAAATCCAGATGCCCTTTATAAGGATCAGGCAAGGATAATCTTCTGTTGGTTTAGAGTTACAGATAATGAAAATGAATTACTAGGTATTGCAATATGTACTAA
The DNA here is from genome assembly GCF_964237555.1 of Oryctolagus cuniculus. Taxonomy (NCBI): domain Eukaryota; kingdom Metazoa; phylum Chordata; class Mammalia; order Lagomorpha; family Leporidae; genus Oryctolagus; species Oryctolagus cuniculus. Next base: position 17,768,656 of record NC_091433.1, read on the forward strand.
ACTTGATTTATTAATTTAAAGAACAAAGTATATAAGTAAACCAGTAGAAATATTGGACATCAGTGTCAATCTGAAAATAATTTCAATTAAAAATAAATTCACCTGAAATTCACAAATCAAGGATAGTATTAAAATATTCATCAAAATGCATTGATTGTTTTGTCTACAAAACACAAATCACACATACCATATTTTGTACTTACATTTGTATGACCTTGCATGAGCTAAGTTCTCATGTATATTCAAGTATACATTTATTACAATACAATGGAGAGCATTCTGGATATAGTCTCCAGGGAGTTGCACATGAATTTGGCTATTAAGTAACCCTAGGTCTCATATAACTTACTTGAATACAGGAGTGTTATATTTTAAGAATTCCTGTGTAGGAAATATGTAGTTAAGAGATAAATAGAAGTTTCTTGCCTTTACAAAAGGATTTTTTACCTTAATTCTTTTTAAAACTGTGATAGAACTTGTGTAAAATAAAATTTACCATCTTAACCAATTTTAAGTGCACTGTCCAATGCTGTTAGGTTCACTCCCATTACTGTGCTACTGGCACATTTAGCCATGTTTAGCCACAAAACTCTTCTCATTTTGCAAACCTGAAACTACATCCCTTAAACACTAAATAACTCCCACTCTCTATCCTTAAATGTTAACTAACTCTCCACTGCCCCTCTCCACTTCTGCCCCTGGCAACCACCATGCTACTTTCTGTCTCTATGAATTTGACTACTCTAGGCATTTTATACAGGTGAATCATAAAGTAGTTCTCCTTTTTTTTTTTTATTTTTTGACAGGCAGAGTGGACAGTGAGAGAGAGAGAGAGAAAGGTCTTCCTTTTGCCGTTGGTTCACCCTCCAATGGCCGTCGTGGCCAGCGCGCTGCAGCTGGCACACCGCGCTGATCCTAAGGCAGGAGCCAGGTACTTATCCTGGTATCCCATGGGGTGCAGGGCCCAAGCACTTGGGCCATCCTCCACTGCCCTCCCTGGCCACAGCAGAGAGCTGGCCTGGAAGAGGGTCAACCAGGACAGAATCCGGCGCCCCGACCGGGACTAGAACCTGGTGTGCCGGTGCTGCAAGGCGGAGGATTAGCCAAGTAGCTGCGGCACCGGCCTAGTTCTCTTTTTTTTTAAACTTTTATTTAGTAAATATAAATTTCCAAAGTACAGTTTATGGATTACAATGGCTTTCCCCCCCATAACTTCTCTCTCACCTGCACCCTTCCCATCTCCCGCTCCCTCTCCCTCTCCCATTCCATTCACATCAAGATTCATTTTCAATTATCTTTATATACAGAAGATTGATTTAGTATATATTAAGTAAAGATTTCATCAGTTTGCACCCACACAGAACATAAAGTGTAAAGTACTGTTTAAGTACTAGTTACAGCATTACTTCACATTGGACAACACATTAAGGACAGAAATCCCACATGAGGAGTAAGTACACAGTGACTCCTGTTGTTGACTTAACAATTTGACACTCTTGTTTATGGCGTCAGTAATCTCCCTAGGCTCTTGTTATGAGTTGCCAAGGCTATGGAAGCCTTTTGAGTTCACCGACTCTGATCATAGTTAGACAAGTTCAAGTCAAAGTGGAGTTCTCTCCTCCCTTCAGAGAAAGGTACCTCCTTCTCTGATGGCCCGTTCTTTCTACTGGGATCTCACTCGCAGAGATCTTTCATTTAGGTCCTCTTATTTATTTATTTTTTTTTTTGCCAGAGTGTCTTGGCTTTCCATGCCTGAAATGTTCTCATGGGCTGATTAGCTGGATCCAAATGCCTTAAGGGCTAATTCTGAGCCAGAGTGCTGTTTAGGATATCTGCCATTCTATGAGTCTGCTGTGTATCCTGCTTCCCATGTTGGATTGTTCTCTCCCTTTTTGATTCTATCAGTTGGTGTTAGCAGACACCAGTCTTGTTTGTGTGATCCCTTTGACTCTTAGACCTATCAGTGTGATCAATTGTGAACTGAAATTGATCACTTTGACTAGTGAGATGGCATTAGTACATGCAACCTTGATGGGATTGTATTGGAATCCCCTGGCACATTTCTAACTCCACCATTTGGGGCAAGTCTGATTGAGCATGTCCCAAATTGTACATCTCCTCCCTCTCTTATTCCCACTCTTATATTTAACAGGGATCACTTTTCAGTTAAATTTAATCACCTAAGAATAATTGTGTGTTAATTACAGAGTTCAACCAATAGTATTAACTAGAACAAAAAAAGTACTAAAATGGATAAAGTATTACATTGTACATCAACAGTCAGGACAAGGGCTGATCAAGTCATTGTTTCTCATAGTGTCCCTTTCACTTCAACAGGTTTCCTTTTTTGTGCTTGGTTAGTTATCACCAATCAGGGAGAACATATGATATTTGTCCCTTTGGGACTGGCTTAATTCACTCAGCATAATGTTTTCCAGATTCCTCCATCTTGTTGCAAATGACCGGGTTTCATTGTTTTTGACTGCTGTATAGTATTCTATAGAGTACATGTCCAATAATTTCTTTATCCAGTCTACTGATGGGCATTTGGGTTGGTTCCAGGTCTTAGCTTTTGTGAATTGAGCTGCAATAAACATTAGGGTGCAGACAGCTTGTTTTTTTTTTTTTTTTTGTGCCAATTTCATTTCCTTTGGGTAAATTCCAAGGAGTGGGATGGCTGGGTTGTATGCTAGGGTTATATTCAGGTTTCTGAGGAATCTCCAGACTGACTTCCATAGTGGCTTTACCAGTTTGCATTCCCACCAACAGTGGGTTAGTGTCCCTTTTTCCCCACATCCTCTCCAGCATCTGTTATTGGTAGATTTCTGAATGTGAGCCATTCTAACTGGGGTGAGGTGAAACCTCATTGTGGTTTTGATTTGCATTTCCCTGATTGCTAGTGATTTTGAATATTTTTTCCTGTGTCTGTTGACCATTTGGATTTCCTCTTTTGAAAAATGTCTATTGAGGTCCTTGGCCCATCTCTTAAGTGGGTTGTTTGTTTTGATGTTGTGGAGTTTCTTGATCTCTGTAGATTCTGGCTATTAACCCTTTATCTGTAACATAGTTTGCGAATATTTTTTCCCATTCTGTTGGTTGCCTCTTCACTCTCCTGACTGTTTCTTTTGCAGTACAGAAACTTCTCAATTTGATGCAATCCCAAATGTTAATTTTGGCTTTGACTGCCTGTGCTTCTGGGGTGTTTTCCAAGAAGTCATTGCCGGTACCTATATCTTGTAGGGTTTCTCCAATGTTCTCTAATAATTTGATGGTGTTGGGTCGTAGATTTAAGTCTTTAATCCATGTTGAGTGAATTTTTGTGTAAGGTGAAAGGTAGGGGTCTTGCTTCATGCTTCTGCATGTGGAAATCCAGTTTTCCCAGCACCATTTATTGAATAGACTGTCCTTACTCCTGGGATTGGTTTTGGTTCCTTGATAAAATATAAGTTGGCTATAGATGTTTGGATTGATTTCTGGTGTTTCTATTCTGTTCCATTGGTCTATCCATCTGTTTCTGTACCAGTACCATGCTGTTTTGATAACAACTGCCCTGTAGTATGTCCTCAAATTTGGTATTGTGATGCCTCTGGCTTTGATTTTGTTGTACAAGATTGCTTTAGCTATTTGAGGTATCCTGTGTCTCCATATGAATTTCAGCATCATTTTTTCCAGGTCTGAGAAGAATGTCTTTGGTATTTTGATTGGTATTGCATTGAATCTGTAAATTGCTTTTGGGAGAATGGACATTTTGATGATGTTGATTCTTCCAATCCATGAGCATGGAAGATTTTTTTTCCATTTTTTGGTATACTCTTCTATTTCTTTCTTTAAGGTTTTGTAATTTTCATCATAGAGATCCTTAACATCCTTGGTTAAGTTTATTCCAAGGTATTTGATTATTTTTGTAGCTATTGTGAATGGGATTGATCTTAGAAGTTCTTCCTCGGCTGTGGCATTGCTTGTGTATACAAAGGCTGTTGATTTTTGTGCATTGATTTTATATCCTGCCACTTTGCCAAACTCTTCTATGAGTTCCAATAGTCTCTTAGTAGAGTTCTTTGGGTTCCCTAAGTAAAGAATCATATCATCTGCAAAGAGGGATAGTTTGAGTTCTTCTTTCCCAATTCGTCTCCCTTTAAATTCTTTTTCTTGCCTAAAAGCTCTGGCTAAAACTTCGAGAACTATATTGAATAGCAGTGGTGAGAGGGGTCATCCCTATCTGGTACCAGATCTCAGTGGAAATGCTTCCAGCTTTTCCCCATTCAATAGGATGCTGGCTGTGGGTTTTTCATAGATTGCTTTGATTGTATTGAGGAATGTTCCTTCCATACCCAGTTTGCTTAGAGTTTTCATCATGAAAGGGTGTTGTATTTTATCAAATGCTTTCTCTGAGTCTACTGAGGAAATCATATGGTTTTCCTTTTGCAGTCTGTTAATGTGGTGTATCACATTGATTGTTTTGCGAACATTGAACCATCCCTGCATATCAGGGACTCTGAGTCTGCTGTGTATCCCACTTCCCATGTTGGATCGTTCTCTCCCTTTTTCATTCTATCAGTTATTATTAGCAGACACTAGTCTTGTTTGTGTGATCCCTTTGACTCTTAGACCTATCAATAGTTCTCTTTTTTAAAAATTTTATTTATTTGAAATTCAGAATTACATTGAGAGAGAAGGAGAGGCAGAGAAAGAGAGACAGAGAGAAAGAGAGAGAGAGAGAGAGAGAGAGAGAGAGAGAGAAAGAGAAAGGTCTTCCATTCGCTGGTTTACTTCCCAATTGGTCGCATTGGCTGGAGCCAGGAGCTTCTTACAGGTGCAGGGGCCCAAGGACTTGGACTATCTTCTACTACCTTACCAGACCATAGCAGAGAGCTGGATCAGGAGTGGACCAGCCAGGACTCAAACTAGCACCCACATGGGATGCCTACTGGGGCTATCTTCTACTGATTCATCAGGCCATAGCAGAGAGTAGATGATGACTTCAGGAGATGGGTTCCTGCCACCCACTTAGAACCATGAGAGACCTGGATTGAATTCCCAGGTATTGGCTTTGACTTGATGCAACCCTGGCCAATATGGGTATTTTGGGGAATTTTTTGGGGGGAGTGATATGGGAGTTCTCTGTCTCCAATCACTAGAAGATATAATTTTAAGAAATTTCAAAAATCAAATATAACCATCTATTTAGTGGTAGAACTTCAGTATGTCCATAATTGTGCTCAAAGATCATGTGTTCTGCTATAAGTCCTGTTAGTTTCTAAGAGAGTGTATTCTGGCCTATTAGTCCTGGAACAAATGACTTTATCAGAATTTCTTTATCAGGAAACTACAGACAAAATAATATCTTACCCAGAGGACTGTGGTGAGATTAGTTAAGAAAACCTATATAAAGTGCTAAAGCATGCACAGTTTGAAAGAGAAGAATGTGGAAGTTATGGCCATGGCCCCAGTAGCCATATTGTTCAGATTGAAATTCCAGACATAGGATTTACCACTTAATCTCTCTTAGGAATTTGTGAGGATTAAATGAGTTAATCTGTGTAAAATGCAAAACAATGACTCAGAAAAAGTGTCCAGTAACAAAGCTACTAGTATTCAGCATGGCTGGCCCTGTAATCCACTCTCAGGATGTTTTTGGACTTTCTTTATTAGCACCTAAAATCTCCATTGTCATCTACATACCACTTATTGTCGTTCCCCGTCTTCGTGGAGGAACGACACAGGACCCTGCGCTGTTCTTTTGTCTGCTCGGCCCTTCCCGGGTTGGCTGCCAACCCTTCCACCTCCGTGGAAGGGCGGTTCCCCCTGCCACTTTCCCCAGTTCCACGGGGGAGTGGCACACCGCCGGCCGGCTCTCTCGGGGGCTGCACAGGTGTTCCTTCAGATAGATGTTCCTGGTGCATGTTGTCTCTCTCCTCCTTTATAGTCCTCTTCCACCAATCCCAACTCTGCTACCCACACACCGAGTACGCTGCTCTCCTCCAATCAGGAGCAGGTCCTGCTGTTTATTGGTTGAACTGGAGGCAGCTGTGTAGAAGCTGTTTCCTCCTCTCCCAGCACCATATTGTGGGAGAGCAGATGCATAGAATAAGTCTTAATTCCAGTAACTTAGTCTAGTCCGAGTTGCTCCCCACAACTTATTAGGTTCCAGAAAGTGTTATAACCAGTGAAAATATAGAATTAAGGAATCAAATAAAAGAACGTTTAGCTTCCTCACATATTCATTTCTCTTTGTTTAGTCCATTATCTGCAATTGAAAGTGTTTTCCTCACAAGTCTCTCAATCTCAAACTTGCGCTTTTGCATTTGGTAAATGTCTGTAATTTCTGATAGATCTTTGCATCATTTCATTATACTTTTTCCTATTTAATTTATTTGTTGTCTTTATGACATTAGTTCATTTCATAAAGCCCTCCCCAGAGTTTTATTAGTTGATGATTTCTTTGTTTTTGATAGTTGCTTTTTCATCCTTGGAAAAAGTTTCCTACACTATTAATGGGAGTCTCAATTGATCTGCTAACCTTCCTAGATGCCTAGAAACACGTTTTTTTGTGGAAGGATAGTGATTATAGAACCTTTCTCAATTTTGTCAGTCAGACACCTTGAAGAAATCAATTAGTAGGCAAATTATTAACTAATTGAGCATTTAGAGTGTTCTTACTTTTGAAAAATCAATTATGCCTTTGCCCTTAGTTTTCAAGCATTGCTTCGTTATTAATTGTCTTAAACAGCAGTTCATCAGCAATAGATTCGGACCAGCTGACAGTTGTTTTTTGTTTATATTCTGCATTTAATTGATTAATACAATGAGCTGAAAACCTTTAACAGCATTGATCATGTCATGGAATGCTGAGTAATTGGCTGGCAAAATGCGATTTTTTAAAATTAATGGTTCAATGGTTCAAAGGTTCAATTTAGCAGCAGATTGCAGTCAGCAAAAAAGAGGATTTTTAGTATTTCTTCAACATGGGTGATCTGAATGATAGTTTTACCTCACTCTTGAAACCAATATTATTTTTTTGTCTTCATTAGTGATAATTTCTTGTTCTTTATAAAGCACAAGAGGTCACATTAATTATTTTAATGACAGCATTTTATTGCCACTGGGTAAATGTGGTTTTCGATTGAAATTTCAAAGACATTTTTGTTGTCAAATTCTCAGAGCTACAAAAGAAAGATAAACTTACCGGATATAATTCTGTACTTTATATGATCTCCAAGTGGGGGTAGAGGTTGATGGTGAAATGTGGTTGAAAAAGGGCTCAAGAGTCTTCCAAGAAGTCTTTCCTGACCTGAGTCTTTGCTAGCTCTTGGTCCATTTTTCTGTCTCCAAGACTCTCAAGATACAGCTTTGTCCCTGCAGTTGTCATAAGATTGAGTCTATTTACATGACTGTCTCAACAGTGGACCGAGGCTCTCAGAAACCATGAACTCACTTAAGTCCTTTAGTATCTTTAGGAAGACACCTGTTTTTGGAATAGACTTGATGCAAAATAAACATTGGTTTGGACAAATAAAATGAACACACACACACGCAGACATACTATATTCTTTCAGGGAAGTATATTTTGGTTATATATATATAATTAATTATCATAATTATAACATCATCTATATAAGTTTATCTATATCTGTGTCTTTCTTTCTCTCTTTCAACCTTCCTATCTAATCTATCATTCCTTGACATTTAAAAACACTTTCTTGTGGCCAGCCTTGTGGCTTAGCAGGTAAAGCTGCTGCCTGTAACTCTGGCACCCCATATGTGTATTGGTTTGAGTCCCCACTGCTCCACTTCTGACCCAGCTCCTTGCTAATGTGCCTGAGAAACCAGCAGAAGATGGAGATCCAGAAAAGCTCCTAGCTCTTGGCTTCTGTCCAATCCAGGCCTGGTCATTGTGGCCATTTGGGGAGTGAACAAGCAAGTGGAAGATGCTCTCTCTCTCTGTCTCTTTCCTTCATTCCTTGCAAATCTGTCTTTCAAATAAATAAAATAAATCTTTGAAAGAAAAAAAAGAACAAGTGAAAAGCTTCTTGATTTCCAAGATGTCTGACAATTCTTATGCAACTTCTCTATATTTATTTCTCTGATCTCAGAACTTAACCCAGATCTTAGCTCATCTGCTGATAGCTTTTCACCTGAGTCATTTGCTTGTCTTTTTTTTTAAGATTTTATTTATTTATTTGAGAGGTAGAGTTACAGACAGTGAGAGGGAGAGACAGAGAGAAAGGTCTTCCTTCCGTTGGTTCACTCCCCAGATGGCCACAATGGCTGGAGCTACGCTGATCTGAAGCCAGGAGCCAGGTGCTTCCTACTGGTCTCCCATGCAGGTGCAGGGTCCCAAGGACTTGGGCCATCCTCCACTGCTTCCGCAGGCCATAGCAGAGAGCTGGATTGGAAGTGGAGCAGCCAGGACTAGAACCGGTGCCCAATCTGTATGTCTTTGAATATTTTCTGAGCTAAAATTTTAAGTCAATGTTTGCCAAAGTGCATTTGATAGGGAAAATCCATTAAGATATTATTCACAAAGAGGTGGTCAATTGTCAAATAAATTTGATGAAACTCAGCAAATTCTTCCTATTTTGGAATGCACAATGACATTGAATCCCAACCTTGTAGATCCCAAATATTTTGACCTTGAAACTCTTTTTTTGTGGACTATTTTCACCAGCATTTCTAGAAGCTAATGGTCTATAGAATATACTTTGAGAAACACTACTCTAAACCATTAGATGGTCAGAGATGTGATCTTGGTTGTGCCTCACAGATGGGAAAATGTTAGGCTAATCAAGTCCTCACTGATTGCTAACAGGCATTCTACTCCATTTGTGTGGCAACTGCAATTGTGTACTTTTTGTTAGTAATAGTTGTCCCTTGTAAAAATAGGTATGTATAAAAAGGCAAAGGTCTTTATGGTTGTTTTGTTTAAAGAATTCTAGGCTCAATAAAGTGTAAGGTTAACCAAAATCAAGCAGACTTTTTCCTAACTTCTCAGGGCCTTCTAATGACCAATAGTGCATAACTTGACTTTCCAGTGGGTTACAGAATGTTGCATGCACTCTGGATCTTTATCCTGTCTGGACATTTTGGGAATTAGTTTTTGTTTTTTGGAGTTCACTATGGATACTGAAGAGACATCTGAAAGCCAAATGATTGCCAAGTGATTGCTGCCCAGTGTCCCTCACAGGTTAGCTTGGATCTGCCCCCAGGAGGTCAAAATCACTGAGGGTTTCACCATCTGAGACATTTCATACCCACTTCTCAGCATTGCACAACTTGTCAAAGCTGTCTTAATCTAAGAACTGAGCTGTGGCTCAGGGTACAAGGATGCAGATGGATCAGAATGGAAAATAATAAAAAATAAAGTTAATATGCATTTGGAAAACAATTGCTCAGGCAAACCAACACACACAGATAATGGATTCTGTCCGAAGCTTCATTTTCCAAACTAGAGAACAATAATATGTGTATTAACCCAGGTTAATGTCTAAGCAGATTCCTGGCAGCCTGTGATTAGATAAAGGAGCTCATGCATCCTGAATGCAATTTGGGTTGTTGAAATTAAACACTATAACAAAGGAACAAAAGCACATTTAAGTTCAAGGAATTAGTACCTTCAGATTTTCTTCTTAGTTTTTAAATTCTAAGTAACTGAGGAGTTTAAACATAATTTAGTTTTCTTTTCAAAATGCTTAAGCCTGAGTTTTAACTTAATCATTGAGTGTTCAGGAGGCTATGGTAAAGATGTTGATTTTTACAAACAGAATTGAAGAATCTTGAAAGAAATTTCAATTACATAACTTTCGTATACTCATTAATTCATGGTTAAGAGGAAATGTTGGTTAAAAACTATTATTTTAGATACAGCGGCTGCTGATAAAAAACAAGGAGTTTCTTTAAACAAAAACAATTTGCAAAGAGATAATGATATTTCATCTTTAAAGTAAAGGAACTTGATTTCAAAATGTAAGGATACTTCAAAATATTCATAGAAACATGGGATTAAAAGATAGTGTGCATTTTCTACAAATGTTTTGAAGTACTCTCAAACATTTAATGTATAAACATCTGAGTAAATTATTTTGGAATAGAAAAAAAAGAACATTTTCTTTAATTAGAAATTTAAAAGCAAATAAACAGTAAAATTTAAGGGAGTTATGGGAAAATATTAATATATTATTAAGATAACATTTCATATTATAGACATGGGAGTATTGTATGAGATTTTAAATTAATATTATTTTTGGTTGACAGATCATAATTGTATACATTTATGGAGCCCAATGTGATGCTTTAAAACATACATTTACACACACACATATACACACATAATATGGAATAATCATATCTATCTAGCATATCTATCAGCTTATGTATTTTTTTTTGATACTAAGACATTTGGAACTTACTCTGTTAGTTATTTTGAAATACACATTATTATTGACTATAGTCATCTTTCCATACATAGAGCTCAAATATCCTTCTTCTGTCTAGTTGAAGCTTCGTAGTCTTTTGATCAACAATTCCCCATCCTTTCCCATGCTCTCTACAGCCTCTGCTAACCATCATTATATTTTCTACTTCTGTGAGTAGAAGGTTTTTTAGATTCTACATATAAGTGAAGTCAATTCCTTTGGATTTGTATCCAGAGTGGGATTGCTGGATCTGATGATTGTTCTACTTTTAGTTTTTTGAGGACTCTTCTATCTGGCTCTTCTAGTTGATAGTTCTACCAACAGTTTCCTCTTCTCCACAATCTCACCAACACTTGTTATCCTTCATCTTTTTGACAAAAGCTATACTAAAAAGTGTGAAGTGATGTTTTGCCGTGGTTTTAATTTGCTCTTCCCTAGACATTAGAGATGCTGAGTGTTTTTTCATGTACATACCTATTGGCCATTTGATTCCTTTCTTCTATTTAGAATAATTTTTGATTATTCATTTTATTTAGTTGAGAGATAGCTGGGGCTGGGCAAGATGAAGCTAGGAGTTGGGAACTCACTATGAGTCTCCCAAAGTGTGCCAGGGGCCCGCTTCTAACCTGCTGCTTTCCACAAAGATGGGAAACAAATACAGGCACTCCAGTAGGGAATGTAGGTGTCCTAGTTGGCATATTAACCCCTTTCCCAGATGTGTGCCCCTGTATGTCTTCTTTTGTGAAATATCTGTCTAGGTCCTTTGCCCATTTTCTAATCAGGTTATTTGTTTTCTTGCTATTGAGTTGTTATATATGAGTTCATTATATATTTTGGGTAGTGAGTCCCTTACAAAGTGTATGGTTTGCAAATATTTTCTCCCATTTTGTGTTTATTAATGGTTAAGGTGTAAGTTTGAAAAGAGAAAGGTATCTATAGTATGAAATGGTAAACAAAATGTTTTTGAGATCTTACTTAGGAATATGAAGTGTCATTTGCTGAACACCCAGTGTGCATCAGGCATTAAGTAAATATTTTATAAGAATTATGATATTTAGATTTATCATTGCCTAGAAAGTAGTAAATTATCCTCATTTTTTCATAGCACAGGAAATAGATTTAGAGTTTATCACTGTTAATGACTGGTTCTCATCCACTTTGCAATAAAATGATTGTAGTATCATTATATCATATCTTATGTTTCTTTTTACCATCAAAGAGTGAATCCAACTGCCGCATTTAATTCTTTTCATGGGAGAGTTTTCCTTGACGTTGATGTCTTTCAAGAGCTTTGGTTTTTCATTTCTTAAAAGAAATACTTTTCACTTTGAATTCCTTTCTGTACATCATCAAACACAGCTGGATAAATTAAGACTTTTCAAAAATCTTGTGGAATTTTAATAATGATCATCATAACAATGCTTTCTGTCTTTTACTTAATACAGACTGAGTAAATGAAAAAGTTAGATAGTGTTTTGTGTGTAAGAGTGCTGTTAAGAACATTGCCTTCCAGCAACAGAAGTTGCTACCCAAAGGGTAAAGGGACCAGAAATATTTGCTTCTGGCTGTGATGGTAATAGGCACATGGGGCAGAGTAAGTATATATTGCTTTTTTATGATTTATTTATTTATTTGAAAGGGAAAGTTACAGACAGAGAGAGGGAGAAGCAGAGAGAGCAGACTTGCATCTGTTGACTCACTCCCTAGATGGCCACAACAGCTGGAGCTGGGTATATCATAAGCCAGGAGCCTGGAGCTTCTTCCGGTTCTTCCATGTGGGTGCAGGGGCCCAAGCACCTAGGCCATCTTATACTGCTTTCCCAGACCATTAGCAGAGAGCTGGATTGGTAGGGGAGCAGCTGGGACATGAACTGGTGCCCATGTGGAATGCCAGCGCCATAGTTGGAGACTTAACCACAGCACCAACCCCCGTATATCTTGCTTTCTCTTTCACATTCTTAAATAAGTAAGCAAACAAGCAAAAAATAAGAAGAAAGAAAAGTAAAAGAGAAACGAAGTCAAGGATAAAAAGCAGAAAATCTTTACACAATTGTGTTTAATGTATTATGTTCTAATATGACTGATTTTTGGAGTTATTTTTTCCCATGGAAGAAATCTTGTGTATGTGTGTTTGTGTGTGTGTTTATGTGCACATAAGTATGGAACTAAGTTTGTAAGGGATCTGGAAACAATTCTAGATGTCCTCTTTAAAACTCATGTCTTATTTTTGTGTTTATGCAAGTGAGGTTTAAAAATACAAAAGCCACTCAATTAAGATCTATGGTTTTCACAGAAACTGGAGCATAATTCTATCTCACATTTACTCATATTTTTATAAAACATATGGCCATTTCTAAAACCTCTGGGTGTAATAACGTGTTTTAAAATACCAGCACAATTATCAGGCTAAAAAAGAACACTAACTAGGCATTTTCCCCTAAGAAAACCATTTTATACACCTACTCAGAATCACATATTAAGCCAGGAATTCAATATTCCAAATATATAAAGAAATGAGTTATCATTTCTTTGGGAGTCATAACTTTGGATTTTAGGCTTCTATCTATTTAATATTTCAAACATGGCACTGCATTTATATAATTTTTGGGTAGGTATTGAATATATAAGCTTTGATGATAAATAGGCTTCCTTTCATTTTGTTGAAATCAACACAGAATTGCATATTTATTTTAATATGTGTTAGGTTTTTTGCATACAAATGAAGCATTACTAAACAATTCCAACTGTGTTTTTTAAAAAATCAGCACACTTCAGTGTTTCCCCAATTCTCTGAGTCTGAGGACATAAATAATCATTTTAATTCTCTGGTAGACACTGGATTACCTAGTAAATTATATCAAGGCTGAGAAAGCTCATTTTTTTAAACTCACATATTCCTTTTATATGAAGAATCTAGGACATGAATTACCTCAAAATGGTATTTAAATTTTTGACTAAAATTAACTGTAGCACTTAAAATAATTCTTACTATTTTAAGGAAAAAACTCTGGAGGCCTTTTGAAAAAATAGATTATATTGAAGAAGAGAGAGGCAAGGAGAAGGAGAGAGATAATTAATAGGATATACTAGAGTTGAATAACTAAATGAAAACACACAGATCTGCCAGAGCCCAAAGCAGTCAGAATAATATTAATCAAATCTTACTGACTCTTAATTGGAATAATGAGAAAACATTCTTAGCCTGCTTGATCATGTTGGCATTTTAATTAAACTTTCTTGGATCCCAAAGAAAACAATAGTTTTTTTTGTTAGAACTCTTCTTCTTCAAATGTTACCAAAAATACTTTTGAAGGCAGTAACCAAGTAGTATAATTGGGGTCTTTATGTGTGGTAACAAGGCAGAACAGGTTGCCATAGATGCAAAACTTTGGATTTTCAAGAAGGTCTATAACTCTGCAGTTACGAGAAGCCCAAACAATGAAATGTGGATTTAATTAGAACAAACTCCCTACATTTTCAGAGATAATGCTATGGTTATTCTTCTATAGCATGTACCTAATAGAACAGTTCTGGTCTAGTGGAATAAAGATTTTCAATAAATAAATAGCTTTTAATATATACTTATATAGCTTTCTATGTGCCAAAGGCAATGCCCTCAGTGCTTGAGAAAGATGAACTCATTTCATCTTCATAACCACCTTCTAAAATAGGTACCATTGTTATTGCTGCTTTAATGATGATGACATGGAAGTGTGAAGAAGTTAAATAATTTGTCCCAGACTCTATAGTGGACTAGCTGCAGAGTGAGGGCTTGAACTGGGTGAACTGGCTTCAGAGTCTGGGCATTCAACTCCTGTACCGGCACTCCTAACACTTTTCTGCTTTTTGCATGCTCAGCAATCTGATTTGGTGATGTATGTGTATATCATTTCATTTCATCCTCATAATAGCTCTTCAAAGTATTGTTGTTGTAATTCTACAGACTAGGAAAACGTGGCACAAGGGAAATTGAATAACTTGACCATGTTTCAACTATAGGAGGAAGGAGGCAAACCTCTTTCTGCCCTAAAGTGTATGCTCTTCCCAACTTCTCAGTATACCAGAGTAGTTTGTAAGGAATTAAGCATTTTACTTACTGTCATACTTTTTTTTAATAAAATTAAATTATTGTATCAGACAGATTGAGATTATTCTCATTGTGAAAGCTCATTCAGTCCTGTATCAAACATTTATTGAATAACTAGTAGCTACATATCTGTGTTTCATGGGGGAACCTTATGTAACCTGGGAGACACAGCACAGATGTATACAGGTAAAGTTAGATATTTAAGTAATTACTCATTATGAATGAGGAGAACATAACTAATCATGATGTTGTCATGCCATGATATACCCTAAGGTCCTAACCTCGTATTCTCTTGCTAGTTATGCTAGCACAGTGGACAAAATTCTTTCTTTGGCAAGTTAGCAATAGCTTCATCATAGAAGAAAGTGGTGCATGACCAGAGGAACACCTTGCTAGGGCCTTCCCAGGCTTTAGAACAGGCCTGGGCAAGTGACGGGTGGTGAAGGAAGCTTCATTAGCTTCATTAGCCGAGGTTGAAATAAACCTGGCAGACACGTATGCTGTTCTATGTAATGGATATCCCTCAAGAAATGGTGCATTTGCCAACCTAAATCAACATTCAGCCAGCAGAATGGATATTTGGGTACAGTGGAGTAGGAACGTAAGTAGGAAGGAGAAAAATCTCTGGTCTTCGTTTTCAGCCAGATTATACCAATCTGGAAAAATTGGGGAAATCCATTATGATTCACATTTAAAATTAGGGAATAAATATATTAAATATAAGTATTTAAATATAAATACATAAATCAGTGTTACATTATTTGCTTCCCACCCAACCTTGACACCCTCTTACAAAGAACATTGGTAGGCACAAATCCTATCTAAGAATCTGTTGTAGACCAAGATACAAGGAAAAGCAGATTTCCAAGCTTATCCTGAGGCTTTATAGAGTTAAAAATGTTGAGCAAGGGAAGATGGAAATCATTTCAAAGCTCCCAATTTCTTGTGCTTGGAAGAACCCTGAGTTTGGGTTGCACATAGATAGTTGCACAGACTCCCTGGGCAGGGATTCTTGCAGGAGAGAAGCAGGTCTCTCCGTTAATTTTTCTCCCCTTATGTGTTCAGAGCCTGAGGCACATGAACAAGTGCAGACCCAAAGACAATTTATCTCATTATTTGAAAGTTATAAATAAAATTATGAGTTATTAATTAAGATATATAACTATTTCCTACCATCAAAAAACATGCCTTCTTAATGATAAAATGGGAAAATATGTGTAAAGCTATGAATTGCAGGTGACTGAAAGTTGGAAAAATCTATCAGTGATGACTGATTTTATAATTTGCACAAGTGGCTGGATGTTCTGGTAATGGATCAAATATTTATATTTTATAAAAATCACCATAAATAACAAAATCACTATATTGTTGTTACCAAAATTTCACTGAATTTATGTTCTCTTGGCAGTATTGAGGTATAGGAGACCACAAACCTACCTCAGAGAAGTTAAATATTTCAGGTTTTTCCAGCTACATGATCTCTGCCACAGCTCCTCAATTCTGCCATTTTAGTGCTAAAATAGTCACAGAAAATATGTTAACAAATGGGTGTGAATGTGTTCTAGTAAACCGTTATTGACACATGCTATACTTTGTCAACCCTAATCTAAAGGATTTAAGAATTAATATTTCATCAAAAATGCAAAGTAAAACAAAAACTAAAAGAAAAAAATGGTAGTTTTTCGATGTATACATAGTTATCCTATTAAAATATTAAATCATCCATTAAAATTTTAAGAAGCCAATTTATATTCATTACATTGGAATAACTAGAGCTTTAACTTTATTTTTGAAATTTTAATTAAATTTCATCAAATACATATGTTTGTTTTCAATTCTGGCATTCAGTGTCCATCTAGTTGTTAATCTGAAGAATTGGTAATTCCCTTCATGCATACTACATCTTAACCTTGTACCTATGCAAAGTTAAGTGTATCGTAATTGTTTAGTATTTCAGAATGACCTCTAACCACCATTTATAATTCAAGGGTTTATCTCCAAAATAAGACATGAATGACAAAGAGAAGTAAGGAAATAGATACATGGCATAAATTATATTTCATGAGATAAGAATCTATTGATTCATGCCATGGGTTAATTAACTTGTATTTTCGTATTTTCTCCTGCTGAATTCCTTTTACTCAAATGATCTGCTTACTCTGAATCCCTATCTGTTTCCAACATTGGCAGCAGCACAACTCACGTGTCTATGACATTGAATACAACTGCTTTTTATTGAGGTGGTATATGCCAAGGAAGCACATAAGTGTTTCTCTGAGGGCTGAGACGGGTTAGTGACGAAGGTCATGTTTAATGATATAGAAGAATGAAGGTGATCTGAAGTTTTGGGGAAGACAGTTTGGGAAAAGGAAGCAATTTGTCTCACTTCTGTTGTGTCTGCTGCTTTCAGCCTTAGCTCTCTTTTTTAGTTCTTCCAGACAACATTTCAGAAATTAATAAGCAGGAAGAATTCTGACATTGATCATTTTGCTCCTCTTCCTGAGACCTCTGGTCCATTTCTCTGCCAATCTGCACACACCCCGTGCACCTTGCCCTATGCATATTCAGCTACGGTAGTGCTGAGGGTTCCAATGTATTGGATTGGAACCATTAAACCCTGGTAAGACAGCTGCGAATGCTGTCTCGGATGGCAACATCTCCCAAACAATGATCTTCACTCTTTTTTTTTGCTCTTCATGCGTCTTAGGCCAGCTCTCAGCATGTGCATGTTGGAAATAGGCCTGCCACTCCTCTGCATCCTAATTTGTCGTTGTTAATGCATAAGCAGCATGGCAGGCATTCTTTACCACTGAGCAGAATTATAAAACTTTGTCAAGGGGAAAAAGGGGGGAGGGAGGATCTCCCATCACAGAGCAGAAGAGGCGAAGGCAAAACTTGCCTGGCAAAGCTAATAGCATGTTATTGCTTAGCTAAACATCTTAAATATTCAGGAAAAATGAACACGTGCATGCAGGCTCCCACATGCACAAGAGGAAATTCCTTTCTTCATTAACTATGTTTCCCTACTTTTATCTTTCATTTCACTCCAGATTTCTTTATCTGTATAGCTGTACTTTCCAGCAACCAATTAATATTTCCTCTGATAAATGTTCCTTTTAAGGGTAATCTATCTTTGATGTGAAACCCAACATTTTTCTTGTAACTTCTAACAGAATTGGAGATGCATACAACTAAAGTGCTGAAGAGAGAAATATGTTACCTTCCCAGATCCTGAAACATCAGATCCAAGCAGTTGAATTGAAGTAGTTGTAAATTTTCCTGTCTTATTCACTGTAGTACTCTCCTGAAGCTAATTAGGATTTTAATGTAGGTCCATGCTGGGTACAATAAAAGGGCCGAGGTTTGAAATTCACACTCATGCATGATTTTACCTACAAGTAAAATTGAAGCAGGTTGTGGGGGTAAGTATGGGATATTTTACACCTAGAATTCAAAATAACCTGTGGGTGTTTTTTGTTAATTTTTTGACAGGCAGAGTTAGATAGTGAGAGAGAGAGACAGAGAGAAAGGTCTTCCTTCCATTGGTTCACTCCCCTAATGGCCGCTAGGGCCAGCACTGCACCCATCCGAAGCCAGGAGCCAGGTGCTTCCTCCCGGTCACCCATGCTGGTGCAAAGACCCAAGGACTTGGGCCATCCTCCACTGCCCTCCCAGGCCACAGCAGAGATGGGGACTAGAACCTGGGGTGACAGTGCTGCAGGCGGAGGATTAGCCTAGTGAGCCATGGTGCCAGCCAATAACCTGTGGTTTTAAAGTTTGGGAAGTGAGCTTGGTGTTACCATATTTCAGATTCCCATTCGGAAAAGAATCGTTAAAATAATTTCCAAACTAATTGTGAGAGATTTTATGTTCTTTTCTTTTTGAAAGTGTATCTATTATTTTGCCTTTTTTTTTTTAACAAAGCATATACTGACAGCTAGTACACTTGGCTGTAGGCTGAAGATGTAGACTGCAGTGCATACCTTAGTTCTATGTGGCTAATTCTGAGAACCATATTGGGTTTCATCATCAGAGATAGTGATTCTAGCTAGTCTGTTACTTTATAGATTACAGAGCATAGTGGTGCTCAGTATTTCATAAAGGTATATCTTCACTATGTTGTAAAAGCATATGGTCAGGGCCAGCCCTGTGGCGTAGCGGATAAAGCCTCTGCCTGCAGTGCCAGCATCCCATATGGGCAATGGTTCAAGACCCGGCTGCTCTGCTTCCAATCCAGCTCTCTGCTATGGCCTGGGAAAGCAGTAGAAGATGACCCCATGTGGGAGACCCAGAAGCTCCTGGTTCCTGGCTTTGGATCGAAACAGCTCCAGCCGTTGCAGCTAACCAGGGAGTGAACCAATGGGTGGAAGACCTCTCATTCTCTCTGCCTCTCCTTCTCTCTCTGTGTAACTCTGACTTTCAAATAAATAAATAAATCTTTTTTAAAAAGCCTATGGTCTTACTTGCTTTAGCTTTCCAATTTTCACCTACATCTCTGAAACTTTGAAAACTGTGACGATCAACACATTTGCCTTCCTCTGGGGCAATCTGAACATGTTCTAGTGATCTGGGCATATGTGTTCAGTTCTTCCAGGACACATGTGATCATTAGCATTTCAATAGCAACTTCTGACATTCATGTACAAATATTTCCAAAGGATTCAAGGACATAGTTTCTACAATACTGACTTGAATAAGTGAGTCTTGTGTTTGACTTGGCAGCTGTGAGGCTGTTCACATCAGTTTTCTTTTTTTTTTAAAGATTTACTTATTTATCTGAAAGGTAGAGTTACAGAGAGGCAGAGACAGAGAGAGAGACAGAAGAAAGACAGAGAGACAGAGAGACAGAGAGAGAGATCTTCCAGAGAGAGAGAGAGAGGTTCACTCCCCAAATGGCTGCAATGGCAAACTGAGCCAATCCAAAGCCAGGAGTCAGGAGCTTCTTCCGGGTCTCCCACTTGGATGCAAGGGCCCAAGGACTTGGACCATCTTCTACTGCTTTCGCAGGCCATAGCAGAGAGCTGGATTAGAAGTGTAACAGCCAGGACTCGAACCGGCATCCTTATGGGTTTCTTCTCCCTCTGCGCCACAACACTGGCCTCTGTTAATACCCTTTTAAAGCTTGGTTCAGGTGTTTGCATCTTTGCAGGCAAAACAGAAAAAGCCTAAGCCTTCTTGTCACCTCTTTTACTCCTTTGACTTTCCCTTCAATGGGCCCAAATTAAATTCTGTTTTTACAACTTTAATGATACAGGCATTCGGGGCACAATGAAAAATAAAAGCCTTATTACTTCATAATATGTTTGGAATTGTGCATAATTATATTTAGTTGATTAGTCAGCTATAGTCATCACAGGACCACAGAGTGACTGAAATTAGAAATGGAAAAGTCCCATTGGGAATCATTGTCTTCCTTCTGTCAAGGCAAGATTGTTCTCTAAAATGCAGTGTGTGTGTGTTTGTATGTGTGTGTGTGTGCTTGTTACAAATCTCTCTTAGTTACAAAAACACACAATTTTATATTCTTACTTAGATAGAAATAATAGAATGTTGAGGAAAAATAGACACCAATCATCACAACAGTGCCGGTGGCAAGGACATAAGTACTAGCATTCAAAACACAGCAGTTGTGTGCCCAACACTACACTTACCTTTTCTCCAATATAAGCATCACTCCAATTCTATCCAATCAGATATTAGGGTCCCCCTTTTATCCATGAGGAACTGTCATTTAAACAAAGGTAAATGGTTTGCCCAGTGTACTACAGCTGCAGGTAGTAGAGCCCAGAGTCGAACTGTGGTCTTCCTCCCACAGTGGACATGATGGACATGGAGTGCCCTTGGCTAGAATAGCTGCTGGACAGTTCCACAGTCTAATGCAGGACAGAGAGTGAGATGGGAGAGTGAGCCAAGACTTGCTCCTTGACCAAACTTGAGTCAGGCTCCTCCGGGTCCACTTCCTGAGTAGGTCCAGACCTTGGGTTCTACGTTTGGCTTGATGAGTCCAGTTTTTGCTGAGTTGGTTTCTTTTAGGAACGTTTACACCACTGCCTCATCAGCAGGCTCCTTGGCTGTGAATCTCTGTTTGTTTTTATTGTATTCGGAGTTTCTCATGCTGCAAACCTCACTATAGCCATCTCTTTTGCCTAAAGTTTGCCTTATCATCTTTAAAAGTGTTGGCATAATTTTTTATTTAACACACCTATGGCTCTTCAGGGCTTGGATCCCAAGACAGAAACTGCACTCAATTGGGCCCAATGTTGTGGTTTCACAAGGGAGGTATTGGTAAGTTCAATTTTTAGGAGCAGTGTCCGTAAGTGGATCTTGACGTCATGAAAATGAGACTTGAAACCATCAATGTAATTCTTGCCACAGAGTCAAAACTGGAGGACTGAGGTGTCATGACTGTCCCAGGTGTGTGGAGAGGAAAGCCCTGGCAGATGGCGTGAAGTGCCCTCACCCTACTCATAGATGCGGGTGGACCCAGGTCACCCAGGCTGCAGAGGGCTTCAGCCCAGCCTTAGGAACAGCCATTCTGGGGAGTGGGAAAGCTCCAGGTGGGCTCTGATTAGAGACTGTTGGATTGGGGGAGTATCAGGTGGGCTAACCAAAAGCATGGAATCCTGTAAGATTGGTTGGTGGTATGCACTTGGCTTTTTTCTGCTTGGTAATAAGTTGGAGGTAGGGACAAAAATTAGGGAAACTGTCAATTATTAATCAACTCAGGACATTTGGGGCTGATTGTTGAAGTTTTGTTTAGATTTCTGAATTTTCACTGAAGACGGTGATCTGGCTTCCTGTAAACCTGGCTTACCACTGGCTGACTTCCTTGACTAATTATTGTAGATGGGATTTGGTTTCTGGGCAGATTGCTGGGGGTGATGGGACAGAGTTCTACTGCTATAGTTAGTGCAGTCTTGTATGTGTAATTGTCTGTGGGGAAGACAAGGCTGGCTGCTTGCAGGCGTGTAGATGGATATTGAATATGTGGGCTCGGGTATCTACACATATTAGCATGAAGCCCTTTTATATGAGAAGAAACAAGAAGTGGAAAGAAAATGGAGAATGTCATAGCTGAGAGTTGGGAACGGGGGGAGGGAGCAATCCCATAGGAATACATCCTACACAGAATTCTAAGAAGTCTTAAACTTCTAAATTTGCATCTGACTTTTCAGCTGTTGCAAAGGAATATGTTTTTTAAAGTGAAAGGGCAGAACATGCCTTATCTTATTTAAGAATTTGCGAAGCTCACTTACATTTTCTGCTATCTAACCATATTATGGGTGACCCTGCATTTGCCAGTGTAGGGAGCTGGCCTGTGCATGAGTCCCAGGTCTTAATTAAAAATCAACACATTGGGATGGCCTCTACATTTATCAGCATCTGTTCTCAGGTATACCTGAGCACCATTGTCCCTAATCAAAATTGTCCTTTCACATCAGAGCCAGCTACACATTTGTGAGATCTTGCACAACATTGTAATGTACCTCCTCCTAACTGGTCTTGTTGAAAAAATTGGAAAAAAGTCTTAAAGATGCTTAAATATAAACTTCTTTCCTTCTACATGTTCTTTTGAAATTTTATGATGTACTTACCATTTCGTGTCAACCTAAGTAAAAAATTAAAATTTTAAATTACTAGCATAGATTTTACCATTTGTCTTTACATTTGGTGATGCCAATTTAAAATGCAAATAAAAGAGCTTTTAATTCATAGGAAGAGTTGCCAAAATTACATAATTTGTAACAATGGGAGGAAGCACATAATTGATCCCATGAGATAATTCTGACTGAGAATTCAGTGTATGAGCCCCATAAGTCACTCACACAGACTTTTAAAATTAACTTTAGGAGACTTTGCAGGAAGCAGGAAATCCCACAGGAAAAGATAATACTAAAATTAGGAAAATTGGGCCATCTGCTAGTATACTTTTTTTACCCATGGGATGGTGAACACTAAGGTAATTTGAGATAACTATAAAATTAAACAATGGAATAATAATCACTTCCTGCGTTTCTTTGTAGATTCATGACCAAAGTGTGTGTGACAGACACCATAATTCAGTCTTGTTCACTTTTTAATTAGGCCTGGCAAGTTCTCTAATTTTAATTGCTTTATCAAGGTGCAATTTACATACAATAAAATTCACTGATCATGACTGTAAATTCAATGAATTTTAGTTAACTTACAGAGTTGAGCCACCAACATCACAGCCTGGTTTTTAACCTTTTTCACCAGCTCACATAGTTCCCTTGCATTTAGTTGCAGGCAATCACCATCCCTGCTCTAGCCCCAGGTGGTCATTGATCTGCTTTCTGTCTCTGTGAATTTCCTTTTCTGGAAATTTTATGTAGATAGCACAATATGTTCAGTCCTTAATGCCTGACTTATTTCACTAAGCAGAGTATTTCTGAGGTTATCCCACGTCGCAATATGTAAAAGTAATTCATTCCTTTTCATTACTGACTTGTATTGAATTGTGTGGATAGCTCACATTTTGTTTTCTATTCAGCAGTTGATGTATGTTTGGGTTGTTTCCAGTTTGTGAATATTATGAATAATGCTGCTATTAGAGTCATTCACATCTCTGGATAGGCCTAAGTTTTCATTTCTCTCAAGTAAATACCTCAGAATAGAATTACTGGGTTGCATGATAAGTTTTGGTTTTAAGGAGATTGCCATAATGTTTTCCAAAGTTTCAACCTGTACTCTCGTTAGCAAAGTTAAGAGTTCCATTTTCCCACGTCCTGGCCAATGTGTTTTATGGTCAATCTTTTGGATTCTAGCTGCTCTAGTGTCTGTGTGGTAATATCTGATTGTGGTTCTAATTTGCTTTCCCTGATAATTACTGATGCCAGATTTTTTTTTTCTTTTTTAAAAGATTTATTTATTTGAAAGGCAGAGTTACAGAGGGGGAGGAGAAATAGGATGAGAGAGAGAGAGAGAGAGAGATCTTCCATACGCTGGTTCACTCCCTAAATGGCTGCAATGGCCAGAGCTGAGTCAATCCAAAGCCAGGAGCTTTTTCTGGATCTGTACCCTACATGGGCGCAGTGGTCCAAGCACTTGGGCCATCTTCCACTGCTTTCCCAGGACATCAACAGAAACCTGGATCATAAGAGGAGTAGTCAGGGTACAAATTGGTGGCCATATGGGATGCTGGCAGTGCAGGCAGAGGCTAACGTACTATACCACAGTGTTAGCTCCTAATTTATTGACTTTCTATGTTAAAGATTTTGCTTTCAGTGTTATATCTAAAAAATATTCATTTAATCCAAGGTCACAAGCATTATCTTGTATGTTTTTTAACTACAAGCTTTATATTTTTAGAGTAGACATTTAGATTTGTGATATATTTTGAGTTAATTTTTATAGATGGTGTGAGATGTGACTGAAGCATTATGTTCTTGGCCTACAACAATCCAATTGGCACTTTCTTTTACCCTTTGATTGGCCTTGACAGCCAAAAATCAATTAACCGTGAATGTGAAGGTCTAACTCTTTCTATATTACATTTAGTCTCTTATGTTCTACATCAAGAATTCTGATCTCAAGTTCACAAGGAATGACAGAGCGTCAAGTAACTGCACATGCTGACCCTATGTTACACACAGGAGTTTCAGAGTAGCACAACCAATATTACCAACACCAATGTAATTTTCCATTGTAGGGGAGAAGAAGTATCTTTTCCTTAGTCATCACAAAGCTTATGGTTGACACCTGTAGAACAAAAGGCAGATTAACAAGAGAAAAGCATATGTACTTTACTTAACCTAAGTTTTATATGGCATGAGAAATAAATACAACCAAGGAAAAACAAAGTATTTTAACTGGTGGTTGTGCAGAAGTGACTGGAGGACAAAGAGCAAGCTCTAATGGGAGGATCTGAGCAAGACCTGTTCAGATTCTTCTTGGCCACCAGCTACAGGACGGGACTCTGTGAACCAAAGGGTCTTAAAATGTTCTTTGAGGGGAGATAGGTCAGAGAAAGGGCAGAAAGCGGAAAAAGGTGAGAGAAAGAGAAGTTCCGAAGACACAGTTTTGCTTATGCTGTTTTCTCAATTTCCTTTAGCTTACTATACCTAATATGCCAAGGTACTATACTTTGGCATAATATCTCCTGTATTCATTGGCATTTTTTAAGGTTTGTTAATTTATTTATTTGAGTGTGAGTGGGAGAGAGATCTTCCATTGGCTGGTTTACTCCTCAATGCTGGTGGTGCTGGACTAGACCAAAACCAGGAGCTAGGAATTCCATCTGGATCGCTCACATGGGTAGCAGGGACCAAAGAACTTGGGTCCTCATCTGAAGCCTTCTGATGTACATCAGCAGGACACTAAATCAGAAGCAGAGGGTTTGTGACTAAATGGTTTCCCAGGTATTGGCTTAGCCCACTGTGCCAGAATGCTTGCCTCACCATTTATTTTTAAATGCAGTACACTGAACAGGAGATTTGAAGCTCTGGGCATGAGTGGAGTGATGTGGCCGAACCATTTTGTTGAGGAACCCCGAAATGCTATTATCTATTGATCTGTTTTCAGTTTTCTCCTAAAGGAATTTTCCTGCCTTCAAACAGTGGACTGTTCTGGAAACCTAGGAGGGAAAGAGACTGAAATGTAAATACATTTCCATGTAACCTCCCTTCGTGCTGCACCTCCTACTTAACTAACCCTCATATCCTTGAAGTCCTGCGTCTGTCTCTGAAATGTCTGTGTAGAAGGAGCAGCCAATCTTTGACTAATTCCTCTGTTTAAAGGGCCCAATAGAAGATATGATAGTGCCAGCTTGAGCCACTTCTCTCGAATGCACATGCTCACATCTTGCCGATACTGTGTTTGGTAACATTGTATTGTTGGCTTGTTGATGGCCGTGGTAGGAGTGTTTATACCATGGAAATTGGAAAATAGGATTCTGTTTGGGGTGGGGTGGTGTGGGGTAGGAAGCTGGTTACTAGCACAGTATTGGATCGTACTTCTTGGAAGAAACATTTTCAACAAATCCTGCAGCTTTCAGCCCCACCTGCAAAATCATTTTTAGGTTTTGAAAGTCCAAAAACTAAATCATCTTGCGTCTGAGCTGACTCCCACTAGCAGCTTTGGTTTTGTTTTCCTTTCTTTTGCTGAATCTGTTACTACTTGGTTTTCATCTTCTCAAAATGTGTTGCTACTCTCTCGTTTCTCATTCTCTTTGACCTGTCATTTTATCCCTATCTTGTAAATTTTACAGCATATTAGAAAGGAGCATGAATTGAATACAGAGTAAACGAGTATTCACTATACTATATTTAATTTTAAGTATGCTTCAGTTTTGGAAAGTTTTCTTGGACTCTCCATATACATGAAAATACATATAAGTGCTATACCCTCAGCTCTAATTTGTAGATACTAAAACTGAGTTTAAAATAGTCTTTTTGTGTCTTCTGAAACAAACTATCAGAAATAATGCAGTGAAATGGGATTGTTTCATTTAAAAGTATGAAACATAACACGTTGACTTATAGGAGGTAATGTAAGATGCTAAATGTTTACCTTTGGGAGCGAGATTTCTATTTTTATTTTTGTTTCTCTAGTTTTTCTAATGTATCTGAAATACTTCTTCAAATCTAAGATAAGAAAATAATGAAAATAGGAAAAAATAGATTGAGTAAAACTCATGTATCCATATATATCTGCACACACATCCAAAAGAGATGACCGTTTAATGATAGAATTGTTTCACAATTCCTGAAAGCTTAGTAAACTGAGGAAACAGATGGAAGATTAGAGCATAACTTAGTACTCATGTCTAATCCTAAGGCACATTGTGCATTTACGCTGTATCCTTTATTCTTCAAGCTTACATAAGGTCTTCAAAAAGGACATAGAAAAGGCATATCATGAAAAAGCTATGCATGGATTTTAACAATTTTTTTACATCCTAATCAACTCAATGTTTGATTCCATTTTCCCATGAACTTTCTTGAAGTATACCTGGGGTTTCTAAAAGTAGCATATTATTATGGGAATCATGTTGGGAAGTGTCAAGTTGCAAACTGTTGTCACTTTCAGTTTGGAATTTCTCCATGTAAACTGAGGAAGACCCTGCCCCGTCTCAGCAAGTGAAGCGTCCAATGGATACTGAGTGTGCACATGTGTACAGCAACACCAATGTTTTCCTTTTGTCATTTGAACTCCTGGAGGGGCAATATCGCTTTCCTGTGTTCTGGGAAAAAATACGGACTTTTGAAATTTAGAGTCTTGCTTCTCACTTTGAAGGAAAATTAGAGAGAAAAATAAAAAGGACTCTGTCATTTGCTGCAGATTCCTGTTTCCTACCACTTGTCTCTCCTGGGGAATGCCATTTCCATTGTAGTAGGTTTGCCTCCCTGAGTATTGCCCACTGGCTACAGCTCAGCCAGTGTCCAACTCGGTGGCATTCTCTTTAGTTGTTACTATTAGCAGCACCAAATTTGAGTAGAGTTGGTCTGAACAGAGAGTGAGTGACCATACTCCTCACTGGCAGCTTTCGAATTCTGCCAAAGATACAAAACCCAGACATAAAAAACAGGTAGGATTTGCAGAGGTCAGAGAATGCAAGTTAGCTGCTCTCAGAGCATTCGTCTCTGAGATACTTCCAGAGGACCTGGTACCAACATCCTTTCTTGGCTACTCTTCAGGCCAAATGCTAGACCATAACCACTGCACAGCTAGAGAAGAAAGAGAAGGATGTTTAGAAGAATCTGGACACTCTGCCAATGACTGCTCAAACAAGGAGTCTGACATATGGAATATTGTTTATTACAAGTTCTAAATCTCTTCTTTAAGTAAGAAGAGGTTGGGATGTTTACTTTGGTTTCATTGAATCTCCAGGGAGGAAAAAAAATTAATTCATGAGATCTCAAACAACAGGACTAGGCTAAATTCCACGTGCTAAGATAAGCATCTAAGCCCTTAATGCCCAACAAGAGAATGCAGGGAGACTCTTGCGATTAAATGGAAGACCTCCAGGCTCTCAGCTGAAACATGAAGCTCATTAGGATCACAGCTAACATGCATGTGCTTGGCTTGACCAGACTGGCAAGGCACACTTGTGTTGTGATTGCTGTCATAAAAGGCATCAATATAAAGGCTTTGTGCTGTGCCAGTGAGCAGCTGTCTGCTGCCATTTTGATATCTGAGGAGCCCCTTTAACGGCTTCCAAATCTTAATCTTTCTTTTGCTTCCGAGCTTTTAATATTTTTCTCAAAAGCCAATCTTAATCGACCTTCTTAATCAGGCTAAATTCTCTTCTTTGAAATTACTTCCCTTTGACAATATCTTAACAGTAACTAAGGCATCCATGCAGAAAATTAGAATTGCGTGTCCTGCTCACCTCCCATCCTCATCCCCCCTCAGGAAGCTGGAATGCGGAGTGGATGCTGCTGGCCGGAGCCCAAAAGGTTTGAGAGAAGCGAGGGGATGTTTGTAGAAAGAAGAGCCTTATTACAGTTATTACAGCATTCTTGGAATCCGTCTCCTCCTCCCTTTCCTCCTTTTTTTCCTTCTCCTCCATATTGTTCTGAAATATTTAGTAAGAAGGTATGAGGCAAGAGGCTCTGTGAAAAGCATTAGAAAGAGATAGACTCAAACATATGAAGTCAATACACTGCTTCTGTTCTAAAAATTAACCTAAACAGATCTTAGACCTGCTAATACATAGAATTTAAAAATTCAGTACTCAGAGTCAGAAAAATTAAGGTTTTTTTTTTTTTAAAGATTTATTGATTTATTTGAAAGAGTTACAGGGAGGGTCAGAGAGAGAGAGAGAGAGAGGTCTTCCATTCACTGGTTCACTCCCCAAATGGCTGCAATGGCTAGGACTGGGCCAGACGGAAGCCAGGAGCCAGGAGCTTTATCTAAGTCTTCCACGTGGGTGCAGGGGCCCAAGCACTTGGGCCATTCTCTGCCACTTTACCAGGTGCATTAGCAGGGAGTTGGATTGGAAGTGGAACAGCTAGAACTTGAACCAGTGCCCTTATGGGATGCTGGCACTGCAGGCAACAGCTTTACCTGCAATGTCACAGCGCTGGCTACAAAACTGAGTTCTAATCATGCTGTTTTACCTCCTGGCAAATTATATGCCTTTTCTACATCTCTATTTTCTCACCTATAAGATGGGTTATAGGTAATACTTTTCTTAATATGACTATCGTTGGAGGATTAAATGACATGGAACAATGTTTGTACATATTAAATACTTAAAAATGTTGGCTACTTTTAGAGAAGATAGAATGAAAAAACAAATCATTTGAGTAGAATGGAAATTAGCATTGTACCAGTGAAAATAATGAAAATGAAATGGCTACAAAGAATCAATTGTTTGAGAAAATTTTAACAAAGGCGCATAGTAGCACAAGTCTTATGAAATGGGTAACTCTCACAGTTCATGAAATTCAAAGCTAATTAAATGTCCTCAAAGCTTTTCCAGTGAGAGTCAAAAACAATACAATGCTTCATTTCCCTTTTGTTGACACCAAAACTCCCTGTCACCTTTCACGTTGCCTCCCTGAAGTGAGTGAACAGACGTCAGGATGAAGTGGATGATGGGGAAGATGTTAGAACCTGCAGAAAGGCAACCCTGTTAGGCTGTCAGAAGCATTCATGAGATAAGCAAGAAGCTGTCAGGGGGTTCCCCCACTGAAAATGATTTTTTGCAAGTCTGAGTGCTGTGATTGTATATACCACACAGCAATGCAGGAAACACTGCAGAATCCAAGATGTGGTGCAAAATGGAAAATAGACCAGGATAAGAGTATGCTGTGTTTTCACCCTTAAGCCAAGAACTGACCGCCTTGCATTCTACTCCATAACACCCCTTTCTTCCTTATTCAATGGAAAATATTTGCTCTGTATACTATATCCTCTCTGAAGCAAGAGAGCGGAACTCATATTTCATCATCTCTCCCTGGAGCCCTACTAGTGGCTTTACAGGACCTGGGACTCTCAGAGTGTAATTAATCGAAAGCTCTTGTTTTGTAAATGCTGAAGTCATACCTGTTAGTGGATTGCAGGGTCTGAGAAGGATATTTAGGAAAAAGAATTTCTGGAAGACCTTAAAACCCAGCATTCTCTGTTGTGATCCACAGGAAGCTGCTGATAGACTAGCTCACCGCACAAAAATAAACTGAACTATTGGTTCAGCTATATTTTCTAGCACATTTCAAAAAAAGATGGAGGGGTCAGGCTTATTTAAAAAATGGAGGGGGAAGCAGGTTTAGTTGCCTCTTGGCTGTGTTAGCATTCCATGTTGGAGTGCTGGATTGAGACCTGGCTGCATAGCTTCTAGTCTAGTTTTCTGCTGACAGTGGATGGTGGCTCAATACTTGTGTCCCTGCCCCCCATGTGGGAGACCAGGATGGAGTAACTTTTGTTCCTAGCTTTGGCCTGGCCCAGACCTGGTTGTTGGGGCCATTTGTGGAATGAGCTAGCATATGAAAGATATCTTTTCCTCTTTCTCTCTGTCTCTCTCTCTCTCCCACCATCTCTCTCTTTTTTTCCTTTCAAATAAATACATGAAAAATCTGTTTTATTTCTTTTTAAAATATGGAATTTCTTTTAACTGGATCCTGTGGTTCAACTCACAAGGATTTGGAGTAGTGATGAATTCAAATTAAAAATGTATCTATCTATCTATCTATGATATATAATAATACATTATCACTTTAAATGTTCCCTGTGAAAAAAGTTGGTACCATCTCCATTTTATAAAGAAATCAATGCGTATCTTGTCCCCTAATACTTTTTCTAAAATTTTATTTAAGTTATACAAGTTTCATGTATTTTATATACACAGATTTAGGAACACAGTGACACTTCCTACCCAAGCTTCCCTCCCACCCATGCTCTCACCCTTCTTCCTCCTCCCTCTCTTATTCCCACTCTTAATTCTTACAAAGATCTATTTTCAGTTTACTTTATACTCACAAGATTAACCCCACACTAAGTAAAGAGTACAACAAATAGTATGAAGAAAAGAACATTATTCCTCAACAATGGAGACAAGGGCTGTAAATAATCATCAAATCTCAAAATGTCAGTTTTACTCCAATGCATCACATTTTAGGTAGCACCCTAATACTTGCAGGTAATAAGTGACAGAGCCTGGAATTGAATTCACCAGAATTTACTGTCATTTTCAAGAGTAATAATTGTTGAGTTGTTGCAAGCAGTAGCTTAATCTGCTCCACCACAATGCAGGCACCTGAAAGAAAAACTTTAGGAAAAATAAATTTAACAGGGTTTGTTTGAGCATTAATGTTTCATGATTAGGGAGCACTCAAAGCTGGGAAAAGTTGAGAGCTCTTCTTTAGCAGTGAGCCTTTAGAGACTAAGATGGATGCCAAGTAAAGAAATTACCTGGGTGTCTATCCTATTTGCATATGAGCTGGTAGATCTCTAGTTAGATGTTGGTTAGCACTTTCTGATTGGTTAAGCTTTATTTTCTTTTTTATTTATTTATTTATTTTTTTGACAGGCAGAGTGGACAGTGAGAGAGAGAGACAGAGAGAAAGGTCTTCCTTTTGCCGTTGGTTCACCCTCCAATGGCCGCCACGGCTGGCGCGCTGCGGCCTGCACACCGCACTGATCCGAAAGCAGGAGCCAGGTACTTCTCCTGGTCTCCCATGCAGGTGCAGGGCCCAAGCACTTGGGCCATCCTCCACTGCACTCCCTGGCCACAGCAGAGAGCTGGCCTGGAAGAGGGGCAACCAGGACAGAATCTGGCACCCCGACTTGGACTAGAACCAGAGGTGCCGGCGCCGCAAGGCGGAGGATTAGCCTAGTGAGCCGCTGTGCCGGCATTGCTTTATTTTCATTTTCCTGTTTACCTTTAATTAGACTTTGATTTGTGTACCTAGAAATCTAAGGCTTTGCTGTTCTCAGTCTAATGACCTCCCATTACGTATTTTCCCAGTTAGTGTAAATGCATAATAAGTGGCATTTCCAAGGCAAAAGAATTCTTTCTGGACTTGACTTCGTATTCATAACAGTACTGTATAATAGTTGTGACTATGCAAATCTATACAGTTATTTATTTGAAAGTAATAATTCAAATTTACAGGTTTCCCAGTGGCTGTCAAGATGATCTTTGTAATGTTCCAACCCTTCTATGAGCACCCTCCAGCCAGCCTAGAATGGTGCTTATTTACAGCAAGTAACATGCAATAAATTCTGGGACCAATTCGCACTGTTCTCAGAGACTGTTGGCGATTGTCTCCATTTCCTCATTTATAAAATCAGGCAGGAAGAAACATCTCTGAGAAACTTTATGATCTTAAATAAGAACAACCAGCGTCCTTCTTTGCTTTGCTTTTTCTTTGTGTCTTGTGTTCAGAACGCCTATCCTCCCACTGACGTGTTACTTGCCATGGCTGTCAGATCCAGCTTGTTGAGCCAGTTTCCTGGGGGTGATTTACAAATCGTTAACAGCTCCTAAGTTGTGAGGTCTTAAGGTGTGGGCTTGTCCACCAACAGAAAATTAACTTTCGCTCATGGAATACAACTGAGCTCTTAGTGAATGATGGTCTACCTAATTTGGGGTTTTAAAGTGTTGAAGAAAAGCATTAAGAGGAGAAAGAGGAAGACCAAGATTCTTCAAAAATGAACATGAAAAGATTTTGCAGGGGTGCTGAAAGCTGGGGAAAGCATCATCACTCTCCCCTTCCCTCCCCTCTTGTCCCCTTCCCTCCCTTTCCCGTGCCTTCCCTCCCCTCCCCTGCCATCCCGTAATCACACTACATTTTCCGTTTTACATTTGCCATGATAGAAAGCACATCTTCCTTTGCTTATCACAGTCTAATTAACCAAAGCTAGTTGCTAATCTTGTGGCTGATCAAAATGATTGTTCACGCGGATGGGACCTAAGAATTTCAGAAGCATATGTTGGAAAAATAGATGGTCAGAAAGGCAGACCCGGATAAGAGAGGAATTCACCACCAGCAGGTGGCGAATCTGCCAAGTTTCCTATCAAAGACTGCACTTAAGTGACCACCACCAGCAGGTGGCGAATCTGCCAAGTTTCCTATCAAAGACTGCACTTAAGTGACCACCACCAGCAGGTGGCGAATCTGCCAAGTTTCCTATCAAAGAAGACTGCACTTAAGTGACATTACACCTACCCCTGAAACCTGTTTGACAACCCCTCCAAATCCACTTTTCCCTTTAAAAATCCTCCTGCTGACTTACTAAATTAGGAACAGCACATTTGGAACTAGAGTCTGCTCTTTCCCACTTGAATCAGCAGGTTTCTTTGTATCAACTTTAGTCAGTGGCATATTGAACACCTTGCATGTAAGTTTAACTGTTAATACTCCTTTCCTTCTTGCTTTTCTTCTGGCTAGAAATCCTAGCTGTATCCAGTTCTCTTTAATCCTTGCTCACCACCACTTTCCTAACTTATTCAGAGTCTTACATGGTAATACAAGCTCAGATTCTTTATAGATGTCAAGTTCCTTAAGACAGAGCCTAGGTACTGAAAGAGCTTTAAATTCATGCCTGGAAAGAAACTGCAAGCCTGTGTTATACCAAGGAAGTGGTATCTTGGAGACAGTTTCTGTTAGCAGTCTAGGACATCAGAAGTCAAAGCCCCAAAGAAAGATGATTTCAGCAATGGTAGGAATCCCAAAGAAAGGGAGGGTGATATTCTCGAGTTTTTCTCTGCAGTGACTGTCACGCAGGAAAACACGTGTCCCCACATTCCAAATGAATTTCCTTTTGTTACAGGGAAATTGCAATGACAAAGGTAACCTCAGTTCTTGTCTCATGTACAAGAAGAATTTCCACGCGGACAGGGCAGTGAGCAAAGCAAGATTTATTAAAGTCAGAAACCTCCTGCCACAGTCAGGAGGGGAGCTCCAAGGGAGGAAAACCCGAGGGAAACTTGTTATAGTGGAGTCTTTTAAGCACAATTCCAGGGAGGAGCCGAATAACAGCTAACAGTTGATCAGAAGCAGCACAAAACCCAGCAGAAGGCAGGAATTGTAATGCTGCCTAGCCTGCTCATGATAAAAACAAACAAACAAACAAACAAACAGCCATAAGAAGGGCGGGATACTAAAGATAGAGTTAGAAACGTGCCAGGGGATTCCAATTCAATCCCATCAAGGTTGCATGTACCAATGCCATCTCACTAGTCCAAGTGATCAATTTCAGTTCATAATTGATCACACTGATAGGATTAAGAGTCAAAGGGATCACACAAACAAGACTAGTGTCTGCTAATACTAATTGATAGAATTAAAAAGAAGAGAAGATCCAAGATGGGAAGCAGGATACACAGCAGACTCATAGAATGGCAGATGTCCTAAACAGCACTCTGGTTTCAGAATCAGCCCTTAAGGCATTCGGATATAGCTGAAGAGCCCATGAGAGTATTTCAGGCATGGAAAGCCAAGACACTCTGGCCAAAAAAAAAAAAAAAATGACCTAAATGAAAGATCTCTGTGAGATCCCAGTAGAAAGAATGGGCCATCAAAGAAGGAGGTACCTTTCTCTGAAGGGAGGAGAGAACTTCCACTTTGACTATGGCTTGCCTAAATAAGATTAGAGTTGGTGAATTCAAGAGGCTTCCATACCCTTGGCAACTCATGACAAGAGCCTTGGGTGATTACTGATGCCATAAACAAGAGTGTCAAATTGTTCAGTCAACAACAAGAGTCACTGTGCACTTACTCCCCATGTAGGATCTCTGTCCTTAATGTGTTGTACTATGTGAATTAACGGTATAACTAGTACTCAAACAGTACTTTACACTTTGTGTTTCTGTGGGGTGCAAACTGTTGAAATCTTTACTTGGTATATACTAAATCGAGCTTCTGTATATAAAGATAATTGAAAATGAATCTTGATGTGAATCGGATGGGAGAGGGAGCGAGAGATGAGATGG
Source organism: Oryctolagus cuniculus (assembly GCF_964237555.1). NCBI lineage: Eukaryota > Metazoa > Chordata > Mammalia > Lagomorpha > Leporidae > Oryctolagus > Oryctolagus cuniculus. The sequence continues at coordinate 17,803,055 of NC_091433.1, forward strand.
TTGCACGTGGCAAGGAGGTTATGGGGGGAAAAAGCTGCTATAATCCAAAACTTGTACTTTGGAAATTTATATTTATTAGATAAAAGTTAAAAAAAGTAAAGAAGGGCGGGAAAGGTAACTTTCTATTCTCATGATAAAACTAGAAACTCAGAGGGGCAAGATAGGTATTTTATCTTGCTAAAAGTAGCTTCTGGGAGGAAGCAAGCATCTTGTCCCCCTTTTCTCATTCCAGCAGGGACCAACCTACCTGCCTATCAGCCCACTTAATGCCTCAGACTTTCACCCACTGATTTGAAGATACACTTAAACTTCCAGCATTTAGCCTTCCCTTTCAAAGCTACTGTTTGTTTAGAAAAGTCTGGATTTGCCTACTTGGAAAACGGTGACTTTTTAAAAAATTTATCTTCACAAAAGGCCAGAATGGAGGAGGCTTAAGACTGTCCTCTTGCAGAGCAATGAAGAGCCAGCATTTTCACACCCTCTTTGAATTTTGGACATTAGCTTTGACTGTTTAGCTGTGGAAGCAAGAGTCATGATCTGGGGGGCTGGCATTGTGGCATAGCAGGTTAAGCCTCCATCTGCGATGCTGGCCTTCCATATGGGCCCTGGTTCATGTCCTGGCTGCTTCTTTTCTGATTCAGCTCCCTGCTAATGCGCCTGGGAAAGCAGAAGGTGGCTCAAGTGTTTGGGTCCCTGCACCCACGTGGGAGACCCAGAAGAAATTCTGGGCTCCTGGCTTCAGCCTGGCCCAGCCCTGGTCTTGCAACCATTTGGGGAGTGAACCAGCGCATGGAAGATTGATCTCTTTCCGTCTTTCTGTGTCTCCTCCTCTCTGTCTACAACTCTGTCTCACAAATAAATAAATATTTTTTAAAAATATTAGAAAAATAATCATGATTTGGGGCACAGCCAGTATATTTTGTTGTTAAATATATCCCCACTCCCCAGTAGCTTTGAATTCAGCAAGATACTTAGCCTTGACGGCCCTTCATTTCTAAATCTTCGAAAAGAGTAAGACTTCCCGGCCTTCGAGTTGGCTGTGAAGAGGAACTAAGTCTGTGTGGCAAAGTGAATATGATAACCTGGGGTCCACACTAGTGTCCTTTCCCTCCCCATGCCCGCCATTGAATTGTGCACAGGGTGAGCAAACAGATTGATAATACACAATAGTCTATTTCAGAAAGCTAAAAGAAACGACTGTGAATGCTGTCAACACAGAGAACACTAAGTATTTGAGCAGCTAGAAATGCTTACCCCGATTTTGAAGTTACACAATGTGCACATGTATTGAAACATTACACGATACTCCATAAATATGTACAGCTTGACGTGTCAATTAGAAAATAAGTAAATAAGAAAAATACCTTGTCCTAGGCCTGCACATTGTGAATCCACATCTCATTCATACTGTCGACATTTACTGAGAGAATGAGAGAATGACACATCTGTAAGTCTGCTTGTTGTTCTGGTTGTTCATTCTATTTCTCAAATCATCCGTGCCTTCTCTGTGAATTAGGTGTTGGTGAAGAGAGAAAGGAGTGGGAAGGTAAATGGTCAGTACTCAGCTTAGCAAGGCCAGCTTTCTCTCTTATTTTTAACTGGCCTTGCAGTACAGGTCTCTAGAATCAGGCTGTGTACTGAGTGTGAGGTTCAAATGTAGTGGTAAACCAAGTGCTGGCTCTGTTTGGTCTCCAAAGGAGAAGCTGGACATTCTCTCATTCTCTTGTTTGTTGTTGAGTGTCAGAGCATGACCCCCCCCCCCCCCAAAGGATGATATCTTGGCAAACTGAGTGCTTTAGGCTAAAAAAGATTAGAGGGGCTGGCGCTGAGGCATAGCGGGTAAAGCCGGCCTGCAGTGCTGGCATCCCATATGGGCACTGGTTCAGGTCCCAGATGCTCCACTTTTGATCCAGCTCTCTGCTATGGCCTGGGAAAGCAGTAGAAAATGGGCCAAGTCCTTGGGCCCCTGCACCCACATGGGAGACCTGAAAGAAGCTCCTGGCTCCTGGCTCCTGGCTTCAGATCAGCACAGCTCTGGCCATTGCAGCCATTTGGGGAGTGAACCATTGGTTGGAAGATCTCTCTCTCTCTCAATCTCTCTCTCTCTCTCTCTCTCTCTCTCTGCCTCTTCTTCTCTGTAGCTCTGCCTTTCAAATAAATAAGTAAATCTAAAAAAAAAAAAAAGGAAACTGAACAGACAGGAGTTGCTGGGATCCCACACTTATGTGTTGCCATGCTGTCAAACACAAGCTATATTCAAAACATGTTACTATAATTACATAATTAGCCCAGGTAGAGTGTTTGTCTCCTTGTCATGGAGTCATTGTCATTATGGGGAGTAAATTTTTAGTATTTTGGGACCCGATGTTGTGGCTCAGCAGGCGAAGCTGCTACTTGGAAGGCCAGCACACCAAAGTGGAGTGTCCATTCAAGTCCCAGCTGCTCTGCTCCCCACCCAGCTTCCTGCTAATGTGCCTGGGGAGGCAGCAGAGGATGGCCTATGTGCTTGGGCCCCTGATGCCCATGTCAGAACTCCAAGATGGAGCTCTTATCTCCCGGCTTCAGCCTGGCCCAGTCCCAGATGTTGTAAGCATTTAGGGAATGAACCGGCAGATGGATGACCTCTCTCTCTCCCCACTTCTCTCTTCCACTCTGCCTTTCAAATAAATAAGTACATAAATAAATATTTTTAAAAACATATTTTGGCAGGGTTTTTTTTAAAGTATACTGTTAATATGCCAGAATTCTGCTTTTATGTTGATCCTAGCAAGGAATATTTTCCCAAAGTAAGCTGATCACATGAAGTCTCCCCCTTGGTTTGGAGACCGAGCTTACTCTTTCTTTCTGCCTTTTTTTCAAGAACTATTTATTTATTTGAAATGTGGAGTTATAGAGAGAGAAGGAGAGACAGAAATCTTCCATCCACTGGTTTGTTCTCCAAATGGCTGCAGCAGCCAGGGCTGCAAGACCAGGAGCCAGAAGCTGGTCCAGGAACCCAGGGGCCCAAGTATTTAGGCCATCCTATACTACTTTCCCAGGTGCATTAACAGGGAGCTGGATCAGACTGCCAGGACTCCAATCAGTGCTCCTATGGGATGCAGGCCTTGCAGGTGGCAGCTTAATGCACTGTACCACAACCTCGGCCTCTGGGTTAGTATTTCTAGTCAACGTGCTACCAGTTTTTCAGGATGTGCATGTTATCATGGGTTCCTTTATTCTGGTGGTTGCTAAACCCAGGGCCAAAAATGTATCAATGTGTATGTCCAGTTTTGTTTCTCCCTTAGCCATTTTTACTTCTGTACCAGAGACAGAGAGAGAAAGAGTAGATGGGGTGATTTTGCTTATGAAAGCCATGGGAAAAAAAGACTTGGCTAGGAATGGAATTCTGTGATGCTTTTGGTTACTGTTGGATATATTAGGGGTCTTCAAAAAACTCATGGAAATGCATATTATGAGAAAACTATGCATTGGTTTCACAATTCTTGGCACCAAAATAAACTTATTTTAATTCCATCTTTCTAAGAACTTTTTGAAGAACTGTTGAACCTATGGAAACTGGAACTCCCAGTGAAGATAAGTGTGTGGCTGATGGAAGGAATACAGAATTCTCTGATGTCCTAGCAAGGTACCATATCAGACAAGATGTGGGGGAAGCTCTTTTGGTGTGTGGGTTCTGAAGTAGAGATGTGTTCTGCCTTCTAGAATAATAATGAGTTGCATCTTCACAGGGAATGAAAATGCTACGTAGGGGGAAACTTGGACTGGAGTTTTGGCTTTGCTGACTAGCCACAGAGCTTATCCCATCAGTTCTCTGGCTCCAGGCTTCCTTTACGAATGTTGAGCCGCACTAAATGACTCTTACTATTGCTTCCATCTGTAAAGACTTTCTGGCCCCTGCTGAGGATGCCTCTCCAGAACCCATGAATAAGGCCTCTTCATTTCTATGTTTTATGATTCTGAGTGAAGGGCTGGCTTCCCCTTGACCACTGTAGAGAGGGGGGAGAGAGTTCCGGAAAGGGCTGTGAGTTGTTCACTGCTACAGCAAATGGCACAAAGAGCTGCTGTACTTCATGCAGTTCTGCTTCCAAAAAAAAAAAAAAATAGATGTGCTGAAGTGGACAAAGAAAGACAGGGCAGGAGAAGGGCAAGGGCCCTGGAATGCTAGCTTTATTTAGCTTCAAATGATTAGCAGCCAGCTGTGACATTATTGCTCAAGGCGTCTATGTTGCCATTCAAAGCAGTTGTTGCAAGTGCTCAGGAGAGAACAGTAGGCCTGTGTGGCTCTGTGTTTCCTCTCCCTGCTGGCTGGGTGGAGAGGAATGCACATAGAACTTGCTTTGAAGAACACTCATGGTTAGAATCAAGGGTCTGTGGGTGTTCTGTAAAGTTTATGTACCCCTCATGTAGCCTCATTTTCAAAAAAATACTTTGCCCCTTCTGGATAGATAATGTTACCCCATTGTAGAACACTGGGAAAAACAACACAAATGTCAGTGAAGATAAATGTTGTCATGACCTCAACACCAGGATGGAAATGTGTCTTGTAAGAAATACGTCAGTGGGAAACCGACAGAGATTGGGTGGTAGGAAATACAGATACAGAGATGGAGACCTGGAAGAGCAACCTTTGCTGCACCAACAGAGCCTTGGTACCACACTACCCCTCCTTGGGGCTCAGCTAACCATTTCAAAAGAGTGAAAGCATTGTTGACATTCAAAATCTGAAGTATGGGCTTGGGATAAGGCAATTCTGTTCTGTGTGTATGAGAGAAGTAAAATCACAGTGCACACCAGGAAAATAATTTTGGAAACTCTGTTGATTGTGAAGCTGAGGCTGAGCCAGCTGTAGTTAAAGATACAAAGGAAATATTGTTCACTTCCCATAAATGATTTCCCAAATGTAAAGCCAGGCCAACCACAGCAGGTGACTTCAGAGCTGTGGAAACACTTAACCACATAGGAATAAATCTTATGAACACATTTTTTTAAAAATGCAAAGTGTAACCTTTAAAATAAAATCCATGGCTGTCACATTTAGAGTGAAAGCCTGAAAAGTAAGGTTTGTCTCTACCAACCCCAAAAGCCAGGGGCCTGCGGTTTTATTGGATTTCTCATCCCAAGAAAATATTTACACTTGGAGGAGATGATGCGTTTTTAACTATAAAAGCCACACATAGCATATTTGTGGAGAATATTGCAAATAAAAATGTTTTTCTCCTTAGATGGACACTTCTAAATGCATCAAAAATGGGTAAAATAATAGTAGTTCTTTCCAATGTGTGAAACTTTTCTTCTTTTGGGCAATTGCCAAGATTGGAGAATGATCCTTGGAGTATCTGGCTTCTTACTGCCACAAAATCCCAGTCACTGGAGCTTTGGAAGCCTAGATCTATACACAGGAGAACAAGACAAAGGACATGCCAGAGAGAGCAAGAAACAAAATTAGCAGGGACATATTTGCAGAGGCCAGAGGTAAAATGAAATAAGTTAGTATAGCAGGGAAATAAAGATAATTTGGGAGACTGAGGAGCATTATTTTACAGCAATTTAAGCTTCTGCCTGTAACACCTGGTCCAGCCCCAGCTATTGGGGCCATTTGGGGAGTGAACCAGCAGATGGAAAAATCTCTCTCTATCTCTTCCTCTCACTGTCTCTGTAACTCTCTGCTTTTCAAATAAATAAATAAACTTTTTAAAATTGTGCGAAATATAATTTGGGAGATTTATCAGTGTATGCCATTTAATGGTTGTCAATACAATTACTGAAAGAAAAAAATGATTGATTTTTGTATTCAGTTGATCTAGGGAAATAGAAAACAATCCAAACTAAATATGTGTTAGGCATCACACCATGGAATAGTCCTTATTGTTAGCTGAAGTATTGAGGCTTCTAAATAACAGAGGTAAAAATAAAACAAAATTTGCATTCAAGCTCAGGAAAGTGATCCAGAAATGGATATGAAAACATAGGCCAGTATTTTGTCCTTCCAAAATTAATGTCCAAATGCACCCAATAGAAGGGGCTTGGTTTCATCCCTAATGTGCTCTCTCTCTCAGAGAGGGTGCTTGGCCCAGTGGTTCAGATGCCACTTGGGATGCCTGGTTCCCATATGGAAAGCCTAGCTTCTACTCCAACTCTGCTCCTGATTCCAGCTCCCAACGAATGCACATCCTGGGAGGCAGCTGGTGATGGCTCAAGTGCCTGGACCTCTGCCACCCACCTGCAAGACCTGGACTGAGTTCCTGGTGTTAGGGGAGTGAACCAGCAAATGGAGCTGTCTCTCTCTCTCTCTCTCTTTTGCTCTGCCTCTTAAATAAGTAAAAGTAGGAAAAAAGGCTAGTGGAACATGTAATTCAAAAGTAAATTTATCACATTTCCTCTTTCTTCTCTCATTTTTATGGTTTCTGCTCACCTCTCTAAAGAATATAAGGAGAACCTCATGACAGCTCCACATAAAGAACATGTCCACCGTACTGGAGGGCTGAACTTGAACCACATGAAGAGTTGTGGTTCCTTTATCTTTGGTGTCATGGTTTGAATGTGCTTCTCACAGCTTCTGTGTTGAGCTGTGGGGCCCTGAAGTGGTGATCAGGCCATGAGGGTCACCCTCTTGGATGGATGAATGCTATCACGGTTATCTCTGGAGTGGGTTCTTTATACAAAGGCTGAGATCTGCCCCTGCCTCCTTCCTCTGTTGCATTTGCGTTTCCTCTCCCTCTGCCATAGGGATGACCCATCACCAAGGCCCTCAACTGATGCTCTCAGACTTTCCAGCGTCTAGAACTGGGAGCATAATAAATTCTGTTTATAAATTACCCACTCTCAGGTCTTGTGTTACAGTAGCAGAAATGGACTAAGACGTTCACCTCATAGAATTCTGTGTGGTCCTGAGAATTCCACTGACATAGGACAGATCAACAGGAGAAAAGCATATAAACGTTTATATGTGTGTGGGAACCCCAATAGGACAATGAAGACTCAAAGAAGTCACAAGACTCCAGTGTGTATACAGTAGATTCAACAAAGAGTGGCAGTTAGGAAAAGTAATCAGAACACATGGGAAGGTGAAGGAAATTCAAGAGTTATTTTAATGAGCTCTGATGGTACAGATTTTTCTCTACCTTGACTCTCAGTCTTTTGTGACAAGGATATTTCTTCTCTCCTTACACAGGAAAGGCATTTTGTCCAAGGAGTTTTCTCCTCTCTATGATGATAATGTCTCTTTTCACTGGGACAAGAGGGGCAAACTGTCCCTTCTCTTTCTACTGGCTTGTGT